>NC_071990.2:14355000-14587500 GCF_028885655.2 Pongo abelii
CAGCCCAAATGTTCATCAATAGATAAACAGACGACAAACTGTGGTATATTCATACAACAGAATATTGTTCAGATATAACAAGAAATTAATTACCAAAACGTGATACAATGTGAAAAAACCTGAAAAATATTACATTAAGTGAATGGAACCAGACACATATTATATAAATGCATTTATATAAAATAACCAGAACAGGTAAATGTATGGAGACGGGAAGTCGATTGTTGTTTGTGAAGGCTCAGGAGAGGGAAATGGAGAGTGGTTAATGGGGATGCGTTTCCTTCTGCGGGGGATGGAAATATTTAGGAATTAGAGATGTGATTGCACAACACTGGGAAAGTACAAAATGCCATTTAATTGTTCACTTTAAAATGACTTGATTTATGTTATGTGAATTTCACCTCAATAAAAAAGAGAGAGAAAGGGTGAGGAAAAGAGGAGAAACACCTGGCAGTTATACACGGCCAGCCATGCGCTAGGTCTACACTGCCGTTAAAAATGGACTAGTTTTAATGTTTTGATGAGCTCAGGCTGGGCAAGGTGGCTCATGCCTGTAATCCCAGCACTTTGGGAGGCTGAGGTCGGCGGATTACCTGAGGTCAGGAGTTTGAGACCAGCCTGACCAACATGGCAAAACCCGATCTCTACTAAAAATACAAAAATTAGGCCGGGCACAGTGGCTCACGCCTGTAATCCTAGCACTTTGGGAGGCCGAGGCTGGTGGATTTCCTGAGCTCAGGAGTTCGAGACCAGCCTGGGCAACACGGTGAAACCCCCATCTCTATTAAAACACACAAAAAAATTAGCCTGGCTTGGCAGCATTTGCCTGTAGTCCCAGCTACTCGGGAGACTGATGCAGGATGCTGGAACCTGGGAGGCAGAGGTTGCAGTGAGCCGAGATTGCCCCATTGCACTCCAGCCTGGGCAACAGAGCGAGACTCTGTCTCCAAAAAGAAAAATAAAAAAAATTAGCCGGGCTTGGTGGCGAGCACCTGTAATCCCAGCTACTTGGGAGGCTGAGGCAGGAGAATTGCTTGAACCTGGGAGATGATGGAAGTTGCAGCGAGCCGATTGTGCCACTGCACTCCAGCCTGGACAACAGAATGAGACTCTCTCTCTCTCTCTCTCTCTCTCTCTCTCTCTCTCTCTATGTATATGTATATGTATATTTTGATGATCTCATTAAATACATTCACAATTGTCCCATAAGATAGGGATTAATAACACTCACTTTTATAGAAAAGAAAGGAGTTCATGGAAAAGAATCTGATCGTTTCTCTGTTTTGTTGTCACTTTGTGTTTTGCCGAGTTAATCCAAAGAGTTGCTTCAACAAGCAGAACTCAAGGAAACATGGGTGAGGTTACTTTAAGGCTTGGAGACTTCTCAGCTAAAGGAAGTGGGCCAGGGAAGGGCTAGGTGCTCTGACATTCCAAATATAGTCTTCTTGGCCACTGAGGAAGAGAGATTTGTTGCTAGCAACAAGTACTTAGAACGTGTGTGATTTGGCATGTCTCGAACTGTGAAGTAGATGCAATGCAGGCAAAAAATTGATGATGCTATGGGGAGGGGCTGTGTAGGGTGTTAATCGCCATCTGCAGTGCCTGGAGGTGGGATGGGGAGAAGTGAAGAATCTCTTCCTTTTTAATAGATTTTCAAGATGGGAAAATCATATTGCAACCCACAGGCATTTGGAAACAATTTGTGCCGAAGACAGAAAGTACACCTAACGTTAAGCTGAAAAAACTGGACGCTCCCAGCAAACTCACTTTGCAGATTCCTGGTTGTCAGAAGAAAACGCCAGAGGATTTCACTTGGCATTGACCCCTTACTACTTCCAGCCACTTACCCTGGGCAGTAGAAAGAAGGAACAGAAAGCAGAGTAGATTAAGAGGAGTAAGTACAAATGGCTGTGGGACTTCAAATCACCACCTAAGATTACTTCTTTGATTTCTGAAAAAGTAGGTCAAAGGAAGGTGTCAGGTGAGATGGGAATGGGGGAAGGGGGGTGGGGGAGAAAGAGTTAAGCCTGATTCACAACCCTATAGGCATGCGGTGAAGCAAATTCTTTGGCACTGTTTATAATTTACCTTAGAAGGCACACTTGTGAAATCTTTAAGACTCATGAATGTTGTCCCCGGAAGAAGTAGGTACATCTTGAATCTTTAATTCTGCCTGGGACAAAATTACAGTATGAATGTTAAGTTGAAAGTGCAAATTAGCACAGAATCAATCATCGGTCCAAAAGTTGAAAAGACTTTTGACTAAATCCTAGAAGACAGATGAATGTAAAATTACAGGTAGAAAACCTTAGACTCATATTTTATTTCTTAAAACTCTAAAACTCTGAGCTTTTATCCTTACCATCAAATTGATCAGCACTTTCTATTGAGTTAAACTGTGAATCAAGGGTCTTTTTGCCTCTCGCCTACCTTCATTCAGGCTGGGTTATTTCTTTTCCTTTTTTGTAACTGTGGTTTTTTATTGTGGTAAAATACACATAAAATTAATATTTTGAACATTTTTAAGTGTACAATTCAGTGCATTTAGTACATTTGCAATGTTGTATGACTATCCCCACTTCCTTGAACAGTTCTAGAGAAACAGAATGTTAAGGATGAAGGCCAGGTGCTGTGGCTCGTGCCTGTAATCCCATCACTTTGGGAGGCCAAGATAGGAGGACCGCCTGAGCCCAGGAGTTTGAGAGCAGCCTGGGCAACATAGTGAGACCTCTTCTCTACAAATAATAAAAAAAAAAAACTAGCCAGGCATAGGGTAGTGTGTCTGTGGTCCCAGCTACTCAGGAAGCTGAGGTGAGAAAATTGCCTGAACCCAGGCAGTTGAAGCTGCAGTGAGCTGCGATAGCACCACTGCACTATAGCCTGGGCAATAGAATGAGACCCTGTCTCAAAAAAATTAAATAATTAAATTAAAAAGAAAAAAAAAGAATGTTAAGGACAGGTTTTCTGAATTGGTTCTGTGGTTTCTGGAATTGACTCTCTAATCTGATTAGATTTCAAGATGCTAATGACTTTATTTTTAGTAGTAATGAGAGCACTGGTAGTCCATGGCATGATCTGGCAACAGAGATATGTAAAATAGCACCTTTGGATACTCCTTAGCAACCTCTTGTAAGAAGCAAGGAGCTGCGGGGGGGCGGTGGGGGGCTATGTATATATTTATGAACATTTTTTTTGCAAACTAACAAGTATGAGACTGGCTGGTTGATCCAAATGTCACTGGGCAAAGTGGGGAAAGGAAAGGATGAGCTTAAGGACTTGAATCTTCAGCTTAAGCCCCATGTACAAGACCTGAAATCTTCTACATGTGCCCTGAAAGATCATTATTGCCTTTAGCAGCAGGGCTATGATTGCTGAAAATCAAACACAGAATCTTATCCTGAGACTGGATGAATTACTGCACAGGTTAAACTCTCAGCCTCACAGGAAGTCTAACGTTTAAGTGAGGAAGATATGCACTTTCATAGTTGGAATGGGGATATGTGGGAAGACCTGATGAAACCGGGGAAATCGAGCCCCTGGAATCTGATAAATATTTGCCAGTGGAAGAGGCCTCTCTATCCTTTGGGGAAGCCACCTTCCCACTCACAGTGGTAGTGGCTTCTCCACTCCCTCACCTCTCAACTGATGGGATTAAACTTGCATTGTCCTAGAAAACTGTAATGACCTCCTCTGTGGTAGATGCCATGCTAGACAATGATTCTCCTCAAGATCCATTTATATCACCCCTCTTTGCTTCTAGACCTATAACTTGATTCAAGTCCTAGTAGGCTCCTAAAGGTAAGGTACAAAATGTTAACTCACAAGGAAGCATACCACAGTTCAAAAGAACTACTGGAATTTTCTAATTTATACAGATAGAAATCTGGGAAACATGTGGGAGTGGATATTGAGAGTATAGGATAATGGCAGGAGGAACATAAAGTTGGATTAGGTGGAATTCATTGATATGGGCTCACTAAGCAGAGATTCTGTATTTAACATTGCAGTTCAGGCAGTTCGAAAGGGCTCTAATTGTTTGTGCTATACTTTAGTTTGTTTGTTCCCTCCAAATCTCGTGTTGAAATTTGATTCCCAATGTTGGAGGTGGGGAACAGTAGGAGGTGTTGCATCAGGGGGCAGATCTCTCAGGAATGACTTGGTGCCATTCTTGCAAGAGTGAGTGAATTCTTGCTCTATTTGTTCCTACAAGAGCTGGTTGTTTAAAAGAGATCAGTACCTCCCTCCCCACCACCTTCCTTTCTTGCCATGTGATCTGCACACACCAGCTCCCCTTCACCTTTTGCCGTGACTGGAAGCAGCCTGTGGCCCTCACTAGATGCAGCTGCTGGCATCATGCTTCTTGTACAGCCTGCAGAACCATGAACCAAAGAAGCCTCTTTTCTTTATAAAGTATCCAGCCTTAGATATTCCTTCATAGCAACACAAAGGGACTAAATTTGGTTGGTTGGCTGAAACATGGACCAAAAGGTGGGCAATATTGAGTGAGTTCAAAATGCTAGAACTGCCTTGGTTTAATATAGGGGAAGAGATTCAAAGCCTTAGGGAGATTGAAATGTTAGAGTGGATTTGTCATTTAGTACCTTCCCCCTCACTCAGGGAGAGTCCAGAAGACATATTTTTCACCACGATTGTGAGACATAAATTTGTGATGGAATCTCTGGTATCCTTGAAAAACTCCGTGATCACTCTTCTGTGTAGGTGAGACTTTACAGTGGGATCTGCAGTCACTGAACTGGGAAACCTAAATGCAATGGAGTGATTGGATCCTAGGGTGGCAGGAGCCATGTGGCAGCTCTTAACCACCAAAGGCAAAGTGAGTGTGGTTACCTTAAGGGACAGTAGAGTCAAAGCAGTAATCAGAATAGCCTGGCTTCCACAGACTGGTGGCATTAGCTAGTTGATCATGATGTTTTCAGAAGTGAAACAGATAGAAAGCCTACTAAATTATTAAGTGATCTGTGTAAACAGCAAAGTTCAAGTGAGCAAAAGTCTATCTTGAATCACAAAAGTAGGGAATCATGGCCCCTAAATGAATTCCCAGACTTAAGCCAGTTTACAGAGCCAGAACCCCTTGAATGACGAGGAAGCTGGGCCCCCTTGATAAAGGACCCTGGTACACTGCCAATAATTTATACTGTTACTTTTTCCCCATGCCTCCCCAAAGGGACCTACAGCCTTTTACCACGGTAAATGTATCTTGAGGAAAAGGAAGTAATCAGATACTCTGGGTATTACCAGACAAAGGCTCTGAACTGACACGGAATCTAGGAGACAGGGAATATCACTGTGGTCCACTAGCCAGAGTAGGGGCTTATGGAGGTAAGATGACTTATGGAGTTTTAGCTCAGGTCTTGTGCCAGTGACCAGTGGATCTCAGAAGCCATTCTGTGGTTATTTCCCCAGTTCTGGAATGCATAATTGGAATAGATACACTCAGCAGCAGGCAGAATCCCCACATGGGTTACCTAATCTGTGGGATAAGGACTATTATGGTGGGAAAGGCCAAGAGGAAGCCACTAGAACTGCCCTTATGTAGGAAAATAGTAAGCCAAAGGCAATACTGCATCCCTGAAGGGATTTTAGAGATTAGTGACACCATCGGAGATTTGAAAAATGCAGGGGTGGTGATTTCCACCACATTCCCATTCATCTTGCCTATTTGACCTATGTAGAAGACAGCTGGATCTTGCAGAATGACAGTGAATTATCATAAGCTTAACCAGGTGGTGTCTCCACTTGCAGCTGCTGTACCAGATGTGGTTTCATTGCTTGAGCAAATTAACATATTCTCTGAAACCTGATATGAAACTATTGATCTGACGAATGCCATTTCTTCATATCTGTCAATAAAGACTACCAACAGCAGTTTTCTTTCACTGCAAGGCCAGCAATACACCTTTACTGTTCTATCTCAGGGGTATGTCAACTCTCTCCAGCACTATATTATAATCTGATTCATGAGGGTCTCAATCGCTTTCACAAGGTGTTACGTTGGTCCGTTTGATTGATGACATTATGTTGATTGGACCTAGTGAGCAAGAAGTAGTAACTACTTTAGACCTATTGGCAAGAAATTTGCATGTAAGAAGGTGGGAAATAAATCCAACAAGCTTCAGGGGCCTTCTCCTTAGTGAAAGTTTTAGGCATCCAATGTTGTGAAGCTTATTGAGATATCCCTTCTAAGGGAAGGCTAAGTTATTTCATCTGGCCCCTCCTACAACCAGAAGAGAAGCACAATGCCTACTGGGCTTCTTCGGATTTCGGAGGCAACATATTCTTCATTTGGGTGTGTTACTGTAATCCAAAAAGCTGCTAATATTGAGTGGGCCCCAGAACAAGAGAAGACTGCAACAGTCCAGGCTGCTGTGCAAACTGCTCTGCTGCTTGGGCCATAAGATCTAGCAGGGCCAAGCAATGGTGCTTAGAGTGTCAGTGGCACATAGGGATGCTGTTTGGAGCCTTTGTCAGGCATCTATGGGTGAACTGCAATGCAGGCCTTTGGATTTGGGAGCAAAGCCCTGCCAATCTCCACAGATAACTACTCTCCTTTTGAGAAACAGCTTTTGGCCTCCTGCTGAGCCTTACTAAAGACTAAATGCTTAACTATGGGTTACCCTGTTACCATGCAACCTGAGCTGCCCATCATGAACTGAGTGTTTTCTTACCCAGCAAGTTATAACGTCAGTGTGCACAGAAGCACTATATCATCAAATGGAAGTGATTTGACTGATTGGGACTGAGCAGGCCCTGCAGGCACAAGTGAGTTACATGAAGAAATGACACAGATGCTCATGGTTCCCACTTCTGCTACACTGCCTTATCTCTCCCAGTCTCATCAGGAGTTTCCTATGATCAGTGACAGAGGAAGAGAAGGCTCAGGCCTGGTTTACAGATGGTTCTGCACAATATGCAGGCACCACCTGAAGGTAGACAGCTGCAGCACTACTGCCCCTTTCTGGGACATCTCTGAAGGACGCTGGTGAAAGCAATTCCTCCCAGTGGACAGAACTTTGAGTAGTGCACCTTGTTGTTCACTTTGCTTGGAAAGAGAAATGAGTTGGCATTTGCTTATCCTCATTTATGAGCTGTGATCAGTGGTTTGCCTGGATGGTCAGGGATGTAGAAGGAGCTCCATTGGAAAACTGGTGACAAAGAAATTTGGGGAAGAGATATGTAGGTAGACCTCTCTGAATGGGGGAAAAAAAAATCAAGATAATTGTGCCCCATGTGAATGTTCACCAAAAGGTGACCTCAGTAGAGGAGGATTTTAATAGTCAAGTGGACAGAATGACCCGTTCTGTGGATACCAGTTAGCCTCTTTCCCCAGCCATCCCTGTCATCGGCCAATGGGTTCATGAACAAAGCAGCCATTGTAGCAGGGATGAAGATTATGCCTTGGCCCAGCAACATGGACTTCCCACTCACCAGTGCTGACCTGGCTATGGCCACTGCCAAGTGCCCAGTCTGCCAGCCTCAGAGACCAGTGTTGAGCCCCTGATATGGCAACATTCCCCAGATGATCAACCAGCTACCTGTTTGCAGGTTGATTACATTGGACCACTTCTATTAGGGAAGGGGCAGCATCTTGTCCTTAGTGAAATAGACGCTTACTCTGGATATGAATTTGCCTTCCTTGCCTGTAGTGCTTCTGCCAAAACCACCATTCATGAACTCACAGAATGCCTTATTCACCCTCATGGTATTCCACACAGCATTGCTTTTGACCAAAGAACTCCACAGCAAATGAAGTGTGGCAGTGGGCTCATGCTCATGGAATTCACTGGTCTTACCATGTTCCCCATCATCCTAAAGCAGCTGGCCTGATAGAACAGTGAAATGGCCTTTTGAAGACTCAGTCTAGTGCCAGCTAAGTGGCACTACCTTGCAGGGTTAGGACAAGGTTCTCTGTAAGACTGTATATGCTCTGAGTCAGCATTTAATTAATGATGCTGTTTCTCCTATAGCCAGAAACTCACAGGTTCAGGAATCAAGGGGTTGAAATGGGAGTTCTACCACTCACTATTACTCCAGGTTACCCACTAGTAAATTTTGCTTTTTGTTCCCATGACTTCATGCTCTGCTGGCCCACAGGTCTTAGTTCCAGAGGGAAGAATGCTTCCACAGGGAGATATAGCAATGCTTCCACTGAAGTGGAAGTCAAGACTGCCATGCAGCCACTTTGGACTCCTCATTCCTCTGAATCAACAGGCAAAGAAAAGAGTTACTGTGCTGGTTAGGGTGACTGACTCTGACTACCAAGGGGAAATTGGACTACTACTCCACAACAGAGGTAAGGAAGAGTATTTCTGGACTACAGGAGATCCCTTAGGACACCTCTTAATATTACCAAGCCCTATGATTAAGGCCGATGGAAAACTGTAACAACCCACGCCGGGAAGGACAGTGGCTCAGACTCTTTGGAAATGAAGGTTTGTGACCAGCTGAGGCGCTTGTTGAAGGCAAGGGAAATACAGAATGGGTAGTAGAAGAAAGAGGTTATAACCACCAGCTATGACAACACGACCAGTTACAGAAATGAGGACTGTAACTGCCGAGTGTTCCCCCTGTTTTGTTGTGTGTGTGTGCACATGCAATGCTGTTTCTATTATGAGGACCCTAAATCCCAGGCCATGAGTTTCATTTCAGAAGCAGGAGTAAAAAACACTAACAATACTACAACCTCTCAAATACCTCGCTCACCTTCCAGGAAACTTCTGAAATTTTTTTAGTAGGAGACAAAAATTATTTTTTCATCATTGAATATCAAACTGGTGACAGATAAAAGGAAATACTAGTAGAGGAGAAACATTAAATACCTGGGAAAATGATTAGCCTACAAACCAATAAAACATACACATTGAAACAAGATTCAGTTTACACTATCAACTTAATTGAAAAAGACCCTAACACTTAAATTACTGGTTGGGTTGTGTAAAATATTTGAAAGCAATCAAAATTGATTAGCTTCTTTGATAAGCAATGTTAAATGCTTATTAAAAACCACAAAAACACTCACATCACCGATAATGTTGCTCAGCCAGTGACCCACACCAAGCTGGGTTTAATGCTTACAAGGAACCACAGAGTTACTCAGCAGGAGCTTAGAAAGGACTTGTGGTAGGATTTTGGCTCATATTAGGTGTTTAGGGGGAAGATTTAAGGAAGTGGGGCTTTGTTCTGGATTGGATGCTATCAGGAAGTGTGAGTAGTTCTATGAATAAATCTAATCTAGAAGGCGAAAAAACTAGAGCAAGGCTAAAGCTTAAAATGGGTAGGGAAGCTGTGGCAGTCATTCATTTATCCAGGATAGGAAGATGCTTGGGTCATTTTTGTGGTTTGTGTATTTGTCTGGATTCAGACACGACTGTGGAGTGGCCTTTTTCTTGTCCTGACCCTTCGTGGCCTCAGAGTGGCCTTGTCTGATGTTACAGTTCTGTGAAATTGTTTGTGTTCAGCAGAAGAACACATGGGCTAGCCGTGAGGGCCAGGCCCGCTCCTAAGGTCAAAGGCTGCTTTTCTCTTCCTAACCTTTCAACCCCAACACTATGTGTATTCGTCTACTTGGGCTACCATAACAAAATTCCACAGACTGGGAGGCTTAAACAACAGACGTTTATTTTCTCACAGTTCTGGGGGCTGTAAGTCCAAGATCAAGGCATTGCAGATTTGATTTCTCCTGAGGCCTCTTTCTTTGGTTTGCAGATGGCCGCCTTCTCTCTGTCTTCCAGTGATCTTTCTTCTGTGTACATGCAGGAAGAGAGAGATCTCTGCTTTCTCTTTCTCTTTCTATAAGAACACCAGTCATATAGATTTAGGCTGCACCCTTATGACCTAATTTAACCTTAATTACCTCTCTAACATCCGTATCTCCAAATACAGGGGGTTAACACTTCAACATATGAATTTTGGCACAATTCAGTTCCCAGTACTGCACATCGGTCCAAGATTTCTGGAGAGATCTTTCACAGAAGGTTAAAAAGAATGCGCGTGTTGATGGTGGTATTACCTTCCATAGTAAAACTTAGAAATAGGCAAATATCTAACAAAGCAGAACGGAAAAAGCAGGTGAAGTCTCAGCGAACAAATGGGCTTAGGGGTACTCAAATGGTAGTAGGGTGGTGGGTTAATTGGTAACTGTTTTTAATTATTCATTTTTTATGTTGCTATAATACTGCTTTTGTGGCAATAATCATGCAAATACCTATGGGAAAGTTGATAAAGAGACTTAAACTTTTTCTCCCCTTGGAGTAAGTGAAAGCTAGCAAGTGCTCTGTCACCATGTTTTAGTGTACTTCTGTGGGAAACAATCAGAAGGGGGACCAACAGGGCACTGAAAGTGGGGAGGGACCCCATTGTAGCAGGAGCATCAGCAAAAGCCCAGAAAAGGACAGCTTGGGAAAAACCTGGCCAACACCCCACTTTCCTGATTTAGCCTACTGTGGGCTCTGCTGTATAGCCTGTGATGACCCAAATCATTTTCCGGATTCTGCCTTCAGAACTGAGCTGAGCCCCTGTGTGATGCGGCTGCAGTGCCCCCAAACAGATGGGAAGGAAGCATAATTGAAGAAATAATCCTCCATGCTGGTCCCCCCTCCCCGCCCCCGATGGAACTCTCACTCCATTACAGCAAACATTCCCAGAGGTATAAGATGATGAATGAGAGATTCTTTTGTCTGGTTTTGTTACTGCCCTCATAACTAATCTTTTAGTTTTTTTTTTTTTTTTTTTTTACCTGGAAGAATTGCCCTCAACTTACGTAATAGGTGCAATAGACCCTTGATTTAGATTGTAGGTCTTGAAGTGCTCAGGAGCCCTAAGCATGTGGCCCGTACCCATTTTAGGACAGACTGTTATGGAGGAGAGCATACTGTAAACTTCACTGGCAAAGCAGAGTCCAGTGCTACTATGTGGGCCAAATCTATTTATAGGATCAAGTCTCCAATCTCTCAAAACAACCAATTTCCCCTAATCTTTAATGGTGAGCCTAAGTGCCGGCACAGCCCCATAACCCCGAACCACTCAGACCTCCCCACAATGCCGTCCTCCCACCCCACTCTGTCACGCGGGGTCCTCTGGAGGTTAAAAGAATTTATTTTGAAATGCAACTGGAAAAAGCTTTTATTTTCATATGGGAAAAACCTCATGAAACATTTTTCTCTTGATTAGTGTTCATAACAGCAGCCTGGAATGCTTTCTGCAACCAATTTGTAGATGTTCTTATAAAACAGATCTCTCTTCTTGATCTGATTTTTTCCCCCTGCACATTTGTTCTGCTTAAATCTTTCAGCACATTTGTTAACTTGAGTGACATCTAAAAAAATCGCCACCCCATTAATGTGGACTCATCCAATCCACGGGCTGTGCATCACTCCTTTAATTGGGATGGCTTGGTTCCCTCCCAGATGTTCTCTCTCAGCAGATACCATTGTGTTTTGAAACTTTGGATAATTATAGCTCTGTAAACGTAGAGGAGATTTGTTGGCTCCAGCCAGCTCCTGCTCCTAATGTAACAGCTTCATTGTTTAGTAATCGCCCTATTCACAAAGCAAAGGGATCCGTGTCAGCAAAGACATCTATTCAAAGCACCTTCCCTGTGCTGGATAAACAGTGGCAGAAGCAGTCTACTGAGCGACCAAAACACTCACAGGGGACTTGGCCACAAGTTTGACCAGGGCTGCTTTTCCCTTCTCAAATGGGACCGTTCTTCAGAAATGTCTTCACCTTTTCTTTCGCGACCAATCAGCCTGCAGGCAGTCTTTTGCTTTGCTGGTGAAATCCCTGCTAAATGCTAAAAAAAAAATTTGTGGGAAAATTTTGTGGGAAACTCTCTGCAGTGCAGAAATGAGGCAAAGGGGCTGAGATGAGATGCCAACCGGTGGGGAGTGGTCCACACATGCTCTCCCCAAGGAGGACAAGGGAAAGATAAATGTCCCTAAGCTGTCTTCTAGGAAAAATCCAGAACAATTTCTGGGAGTGCTGTGGGAGAAAGTCAACAGCAGCCACACAATGTAGGAAGAGGTAGAGAGGTTCTTTGATTCTTTTGAGAATGTTCGCCTGAGTTTAGACCCTGAGTTTTCTAGCCAATGGAAGCCCAGTGAATGTGAGAGCCCAGATTTCTCTGGCTCTTGCGTACACCCGCTAATGCAGGAGCACACACTCTTGGAAAATTCCTCCCTCCTGTGCTGGTGTTTCTGAAACTCCCTGGGAAATCTACTTAGAGGGTAAAGAGCTTGAGCCAAGCATAACTGATTTGCACTTAGATTCACGGCGGACCTTAGAGCCTAGCGCTACCCTGTCATCATACTGAAGGCTCTCAGCAAACCATGCAGTCTACACATGCCGCTTTGCCACCTCCTCATTTCTCCTCGATCTGGTCCTGACCCTGCAGGCCTCAGGAGGGCAAGCCAGGATCTTGGGAGGGGGCAGAGGTGAACAAGAGAAAAAGCAGAGGGAGATTTAAAAAATAATTGCCGTAAGTGGTGTAAGTATAGAATATCCCGTGTGTGTGTGTATAAATATATATTATATAGGTATATATAAATCATATGTGTGTGTATATATATACCTATATAATATATATTTACATGTGTATGTGTGTGCATGCATATATGTATTGAAGGGATGACAGCTTTGGCATAAAGATTGTTTAGAGGTGAAAATATTTAAAATCTTATCTGAACTTTCCTTATCTGAGTAACGCAGAGTCTTTCAAAAATACAGGCTGCTATTAACCCTCCCCTGAGGGGGTTTCCTGCGAATTCCAGGAAGTGGACAAATTGTCCCTTCCCATTAGCACAAAGAAAAATTCACAGCACCTTACACATCTTCCCATCAAATCCCTAAATTCCTGCTGCTCCCTTTTTTGTTATATTTGTACAAATCGAGCATCCTTAATCCAAAATCCAAACTGCTCTAAAAATCAGAAAGTTTTTGAGCACTGAGAGGATGCCACAAGTGGAAAATTCCAGACACATATACGAAAGGAACACAAACTTTGTTTATGTGAAAAATTCTTTTTAAAACTGTATGAAGTTATCATCAGTCTATGGGTATAAGTTGCATAGAAAACATAAATGAATTTTGTGTTTAGACATAAGGCCTGAGATTCCCAAGGTATCTCATTGCACGTATGCAAACATTCCAAAATCTGAAAAAATCCAAAATCTGAAACACTTCTAAGTCCCAAGCATTTCAAATAAGGGATATTCCACCTGTATATAAACCTTTACCACTGGGTATTCAGTGAGTTACTCATTAGTGACGTCAAATGCACGTGTAAATAAACCTTCTCTTTTCTTCTGCTAATCTGTCTATTGCCAGTTAATTTGCAGGCCCCCAAGCATTCCAAACTAATTGAATAGACGAAAAGTCTTCCTCCCAATAGTTTATATATATATATGAACACACATGCATACACATATGTGTATATTCTGTGGACAGTTCCTACAGGTTATAGACCAGGAAATATTCTGGCCACTTGTCCCAGGGGTACTTTGTCTCCCCCATATCCCAACACGCAGTTGCAAACCACCGCTCAGAGTGGGTCTCTCTCCATCGGGGTCTGCTTCTGTCGGGTGGGCATCAGCTGTGCCCATCCAGTCTGCTGGGCACTCACATCTTCCAGCTGAGGCCCATGGCCCTCCAGTCACCACAGCCACTGAGCTGCCTATTGTTGACAGGAAGGAGGGAGGGGCCTCTATTCTCTGTGTGATTTTCTGTTGGAGATATTTTTTTAAAGCATTCAAGCTTATGCACTAGTGTTTTCTAGGGCTTTAATGGAACACCATTTCTATTGTTTTGTTTTCTTTCCCTTTAAAAAAATCTCCCCTTCTCCCCATGGGGATTACACCTGCATCCGCCAGGGCCCCACTGGGGAACCATCCCTTGTTCAGAGCCTACCAGCTCCCTCAGGCCTCTGCTCTGGTCCTGTTAGTGCTATTTCCCCAGCATCAGAACACCGCGCAGCACCTGGCCCAGGCCCACAACCCCTATCCATAATTCTAAAATCCCCAAACCTCTGAAAACACAAAAATTTTTATAACCACCTTGGTGGAAAACATGAAGTGAAGTAAGGCTGCATTTATCCCACTTAGTGTGAATATTCATATATTTGGCTGAGACAGGACTGTGGAAATACCGTGTTTGATTTGCAAAGTGTTGCCTCCAACCCCTCTAGGGATGTTATATAATATTTGGTTTATGCATAGTGCCTTTCTCAAATCTGAAAATTTCTGAGTTCTAAAACACATCTGGCCTCAAGGGCTTCTGATATGTGCTTGTGGACTTAGGCACATGTCAATAAATATGTGCTGAATGCACTTCTGAATTCCTCCTTCTTTCCCACCTCCAGGGCTTTGTTACAGTGTCAACTTCTCGATGCGTGGCTCCTTCCTGTCTGATAAGAACCATCCCTCAGCCTTCAGACAAACAGGTGTTAAGTATCTTTTCCTCATCTATGCTAGGCTTATGGCTTAGTTCCCTCTAACACAAGACAAATTAACAAGGTTACAAGAAACATACACATTTATTTAATATAAGTTTTACATGTCATGGAAACTTCAAAAATGAAGATCCACCCCCCCCAGAGAAACCTGTGTATTTTCATGCTCAGGTTTGATGAAAGTGTGATTGGACAAAGGGAGTATGATGTCATGGTAATAAACGGGGGAGAACTTAGCAAGGCCTGTTTGTCCATATTCTTCTTGGTGTTTCTGTGCCTTTCTTCCTTTTCTCTGGGAGTAAGGAGGGCACCTGTCACGTGAGGTCTTATGACCTGCTTCAAGGGAGAAGGGAGAAGACATATAAAAGTGAACTTCCTGCTTCTGTGCTTTTCCCAAATGCCAAGGTGCTATATTTTAAGGTAGCATGTCCTGAACCCCATCACAGGCTTTTGGTAGGCCTGCCCAGGTTCAGTATGACCACTGGGGGTGATCCACACGTGAACTAAAGCCAGATCCCAACTACACATGGGAGTTTCATAAAAAGAAATCCACCCTTAACATCATATTAGAAAAAAATAAGAGAATATTTTCAGATCTGAGCAGGCATTCAGGTCTACTCAGTTATCAGAAAAAATTTTTTTTGAAGAAATGTAATCTAGTAGCAGTCATTTATAGACATCCTGAATATAGACATTTATCTACTCCAGTCACACCAAATCAGTTTCAGATGGGAGTTCTAGATCCTCTTATTATTATTATTTTAATCTTTCTCTCTTTTTCCTCCTCACTCTTCTGCCCAAGGTCCTGAGTCTACTCTCCTTGTATCCCAAAGGGACGTGGTTAGGTTTATTCTGCAGCTGAAGAAGCTCATGCTTCAGGGCCTGTCACTAACCCGAGCCTCTTCCAAGCCCTGCACCTCCTTTTGTATCTGAATTTATGAGTTCTACTCCTTCAAAATGACCTCCCAAGTTAATTAAGCTCTAGATCACATAAAACATGACCCCTCCCCTGGGAGATGACCGGAAACCATGGGTGGCTCCCTATAGTCTTTTCCCACCTTCAGGGTGGAGCATCTATAAGACAACCCTTCTTCATGTTAATAACGATGGATTCTCACTGCATAACTTGGATATTTCATGCTAAAATACTCCCCCACTTCCAGGAATCAGAGGCCCAAGAAAGGGAAAGTCTATACCTCCCTGAGATAGGAACTTTTACCTCTCACTCATAGATAAGAAAAATGATGCTCAAAGAGCTTGACAAGTCATTTATCTAAGATCACGCAGCTGGTAAGACATCCAGTCAGAATTTGAACCTAGGTCCTAAACTCCTGAACTGGTGTTTCTTATTTTATCCTGTGTTCCTAATTCATCAGAGGCAATCATTTGAAGAAAGAAATAATCTGGATCCTTCGTTTCAGAGTTAGTTAACTGAACGTGCACTTGAGCCTTGCAGAGTAACCTAGCCCTAATAGTGCCAATATTTTCAGTGAACACAAAGATAAGTTTTGAGGCTGCTTTATCCCCTTCCACTTTTTTTTTTATACCAAAGTATGTTTCAGCAGGAAAAGTATAGGATAAAATCCTTATGCTTCAGGTGCTGATGTGCTTAAGCCACTTAACACTTTTTGACTTAATTTTTTTAAGAGGGCTTTATGACTTGGAGCTAGAGCGATCCTAACATGTCTGTGTCAAGAACATGCTAATATTTGTGCTAATGGCAGGGTGCAAAATCCAGAAAGGCCAATGACATGGGGCTGAGAGGCAGGACCTTCTTGTCACCCCTGTGTGACATAAGGGTTCCAATAAGGTGGGCTTCCAGGAGTTGATCCAGTGGGGAGTGCAATGCAGAGGTGACAAGGAAGGGACACTATGAGTTTACAGGAGCTGTCATAACAAAGTACCACCAACTCAGAGGCTTAAAAAACCAGAAATTTATGGTCTCATAGTTCTGGAGGCTGGAAATCCAAGATCAAGATGTTGGCAGGACCATGCTCCCTCTGAAGGCACCAGGGAAGGTTCTAATGTTCCAGGCCTCTCTCCTAGTTTCTGGTAGTTCCTTGGCTTGTGGCAGCATGAATCGAACCTTCACATGGTGTTTTTCCTCTATGTGTGTGTGTCTGTGTCTAAATTTTTTCTTTTTATTTATTTATTTATTTATTTTGAGACAGAGTCTCACTCATTGTCGCCCATGCTGGAGTGCAGTGGCACTATGTCAGCTCACCACAACTTCTGCCTCCCAGGTTCAAGTGGTTCTCCTGCCTCAGCCTCCCGAGTAGCTGGAACTACAGGCACATGCCACCACGCCCAGCTGATTTTTATATTTTTAGTAGAGATGGGGTTTTGCCATATTGGCTAGGCTCGTCTGGAACTCCTGACCTCAGGTGATCTACCTGCCTTGGCCTCCCAAAGTGCTGGGATTACAGGCATGAGCCACCATACCCAGCCCAAATTTTTTCTTTTGATAAGGATACCCAGTCATATTGTATCAAGGGCTCACCCTACTCCAGTATACCTCATCTTAGCTAATTATTATATCTGCAACAACTGTATTTCCAAATAGAGTCACATTTTCAGGCACCGGGGTTAGGATTTCAAAACATGAATTTGGGTCATGAGAACATAATTCAGCCCATCACAGACCACCCTCTGGATCATCCTTTTCACATACAAAATGCATTCACCCAAACCCAACACTCCTGAATGTCTTGAGGTATTCTAGTATCAACTCTAAGTTCAAAATCTCATTTAAATATCATCTAAATGAGGTGTGCGTGACACTCAGTGTGATTCATTCTGGAGCAACATTCTTCTGTAGCTGTGAGCCTATGAAACCAGACAAGTTTACTTGCAAGATAGAAATGTTAGGACAGGTATAGGACAAACATGCCCATCCCAAAAGGGAGAAATCAGAAGGAAAAGGGGACTCAAAAGTTCCAAGCAGATTCAAAACCTAGCAGGATAAATTCCATTAGATTTTAAGCTTTGAGAATAACCATCTTTGGCTTGATGCTCTGTCCTCTGAGCTCATTTAAATTATGCAGAAAAAATTAATTTGCTTAAAGTTTACTGCTTTAAGATATTAATCACATCTAAAAAAAAACACCTTCACAGCAACATCCAGACTGGTGGTTGACCAAGCAAATGAGCACAATAGCCTAGTTTAGTTGACACATAAAATTAGCCATTGCAAATACTTTTTGAGAAATTACTAAAATATGTCCAAGATGGGAGAAAGTCAGGAAGAAGCTCTTAAGAGAGAAGGTGAAGACATGTTTTGGCTGCTTGTCTTGGGCTGTGTTCCAGAGGGGCAGGACTCAGAGGAGTCATCAGCTAAAGACTGTACAAAACCTAGTTTTAATCTGTCACAGTGGTTTAGATCAGAGGAATGCACAGAAAGAACTTTGTGCTTTTGGTTATGACAGAGCCAGAGAATTTTCTCTAGCGTCCAGGGTGAAGAGCAGATGAGGTGACTAGGAAGTCAAGTGAAAATAGTGTCAGGAGTAGCCTGAGAGGTACCAGAATATGCCACCCCAAAATATGCCTCTTTGGCATATGGATTATTTTGAGCTCGAGGCCATTGAGAACCAGCAGTCTCAGGAAAAGCTCTAAAACCAGGGCACCCAGTTTCCCCTAATAAAGGAAATTTAGATTTGTAGAGATATCTCCCTCTCCCATACCAGGAAAAGGAGTACTCTTAACAACTCTTATCAATGAAGAAGGTACTGATTTAAATCCACATAACACACCTTACTAAACAACTCTTGTCTACCATACTTTTCCTGGTCACCATCCCATAACTTGCCTCCCCCACTCAGAAACCTCAAACCCCTTTTCCTGTGTTTTATGTTAAGGTGGTATATAAGCCCAAGTTCTAACCACTCCTTTGGGTTACTTACCTCTGGGTACTTCCATGTGTAATCAGGATGCACATGTTAATAAACTGCTGCTTGCATTTCTCTTGCTAATCTCTCTTTTGTCAGTCCAATTTATAGGGCTCCAGCTGGAGAATCTAGAAGAGTAGCAGAAAAAATAATTTTTTTCCTCCCTTGTAAGCTCTAAAAGACAACTGGATGATCTAGGGCTGGGTGTGCTGGGAGGGGAAAGCTACTCATGACCTCCTAAACGTGTATCAACAGACCAATAGTCTATTGTATTTGTCTGTCTGTCTGTCTGTCTGTCTATCTATCTATCTATCTATCTATCTAATCTATCTATCTATCTATCTATCTATCTATCTGTCTGTCTACCTATCAGACTTCAAGTGCCATGTGTTGGTCTTTTGCAAGGATATCTCCCCAGCAGGCAGCACAGGACCTTATGCCTAGCAAGTATTCAAGTAAGAGCTATTGAATAAGAATGTCAATGGACTGCACCCAGCTTCCTAAAGCTCAGTGGTGACTATATGTGTGTGTGTGTGTGTGTGTGTGTATTTTGAGACCGTCTCACTCTGTCATCCAGGCTAAAGTGCAGTGGCATGGTCACCACTTACTGCAGCCTCAATCTCCTGGGCTCAAGTGATCCTCCCACCTCAACCTCCTGAGTACCTGGGACTACAGGCTAATTTTTTTTATTTTTAGTAGAAACAAGGTCTCACTATGTTCTCCAAGTTGGTCTCAAACTCCTGAGCCCAGGTGATCCTCCAGCCTTGGCCTCATCCAAGTGCTGAGATTACAGGAGTGAGCTATTGTGCTGGTCAACAACAACAGTTTATAGCAGGGTAAGGAAGATGGAATTTAGTTTGTGGAGTGCAGTGAACCTATCTCAAAGCCGTGTTTGTCAAGCCAGCACACTGTCTTTCCCTAGGTCATGTGGCTGTTTGCACAAGGCTGACAGCTGAAAAGAGGGAGATGTTAAAGCACCCCCAGCCACCCCTTGGCTGCCACAAAAGCCTGGTGGTTGTGTGATCCTACGTTAAGATAAAGTGAGTAGGAGGATGTCAGCTTGCTTTCTTCTGTTCTCAGTCTGCAACCAGAGATCCTAATCTTGATGCAAAGTTGAGGTTCACTTCTGGACATGCTTTATTCTAAAGGGTATGGGGGGAGGAGAAAGGGAGGAGCACATTTTGAGGAGGAGGGAGGCCTCTAAGAGAAATTCCTTCCTACTGGGCGAGGGCAGCAGCACATTACCCACAGACATCCTCCTGGAAGCCTTCTGTTTGTCCGTCTGTCTAGGGCCCATCTTGTGTGCACTGAAGGGAGGGACATAGAGCAGGCAGCTGGGGTTTATGATGATATTTCCATGTCCGCCTGTTCGGCACCAACGCACTACACAAAACATTCGGCACGTGATATTCTTTTCCCTGGTATTGCTAACTAGCAATCTCCGTGGCTCAGGGGCCTCCTGCCTTTGAATAAGACTTGGGAGAGAACCAGACGGCGATTCGAGCCTCTAGCTTTCCATTGACAAGGAGGCAGCTCCAAACTGGGATTACTGATTTCCATTTCAAAACTGCGTTCAATTTAGTTGATTTAAACGACTTGACTTTCCTCTGTGAAATGACTGTGGCACGTGAGCTCAGCCAGTCGCTCTTTGAAAGGCATCAACACGCTCCCTGCAGGGACCGATGGAGCTCCGCCACCCATTGTTTATCTAAAAACAGCGTTTTATTATTGTCGCTCAATTAGTCCAGGCAGCGGACACAAATGACTTTCAACAGCTACATCCTGATGCTGTGCATCACACATAAAATGCCAAAGACTGCTCTAATAGCTAGCTAATAAAATCAAAATGTGCCTTTGTTGACTCGAGATTACTCACATCGTCACTCTTTCTACCGAAGTCTCTTCTTAATCTAATTACATACAATGTTTCCACTTTAGTAAAAGAACATTAACCTCAGTAATCAACAATTCTGTCCTCAATTTATTTATGAGCAAGCAACCAAGGTTTTTCTGAACGTAAACTTTGGAGGAGAGTTTATTTTCTATACACAAACTGGCATTTTTTTTCCCTCTCAAGGTCAAAATATTATTGCCTCTAGGGTTTTTCCCTTCAAGCTTTTTTTCTTCCTAAAAATTGCACAATCTGTCATTTCACAGACACCCATGAAAAGCCACTCCTAGGTTTCTCCCTGTTTATACTAACTGCTGTGAAAATGCTATTATACGCAAATATTTCAACTGTTTTGCAAACATATGCTTTCATACACACATACTCACCGCAGACGCCATTGCCTGAAATAGGAAAGGCCCTTTGAAAAAGAAATGAAATGCATTGAGCCTCTCAACATTTGCCATTTTTCAACTGCGTTTTGGAAGCATGGATGACTTTAACATTTAGAAATTACATTTGCCAGTGATTACACTAGAACTTGGTTCTTTGAATGAAAAGATCCCTGACACTCGATTTATACCTCTAATTTAGAGCATGGGAAAAGTTGAGGATCAGAGAAGTGAAGAGATTTAGCTCAGGTGAGTAACCACATGAGGGACTGGGACCCAGGAGTTCCGAGAGCTCCCTGGATGGGCACAAACACAAAATACAAGAATCGGGGTAGTAAAGACTCCTCGTTATGATGTGGTCATGAGGGCCTGGATTCTGCAGTGAGGGTTTAGTTGTTTAGCCAGATTGAAGCTGCGTTTTGTGGCTGGCCGCCACCACCCACCCTATTACCTTCATCTCAACACACACACATGCGCTCTTTGGTAATATAACATTTCTCAAGTTTTCATTTGAGTTTAAGGTTGGACTACATCCAGGCCAAACATAAAGAAAATCTCAAGGCCGGCTCTCCCCTCCTCATGAGCCCTGCCAAGTTCCCTCAGGTTTCAGCATAGATGGGGAACCAACGTTACCTCACGTCTCAAGACTCCAACTCTGGGCAGGCTTGGCCTCGCCCCCTCTCTGCACTCTCCTTGGGGTGAGAAGAAAGGGGGTGATGTTGGCAGTGTGAGAGGAATTCCTCGTTTTACCCATAAGCAGAGAAATTTCATTGTCAGGACTGAAGGCCAAAGTCAAGGAACCTGCAATGGCAGAGGTAGGAGCCTGTGAATGAACATGCAATTGGGAAGCCAGAGCTCTGTCCTCCTGAGCCCACTTCTTGCTGGTTACCTTGGACTGAGCCTCCAGCATTTTATCAGGAGAACCAGAAGCAGGAGGTCATGGCCAAAGAAGTGCCTAAGAGTCAAGCAACCTTAACTTTGCTCCACAGCAAAATGCATCTGTCACTTAACCAGCTCTAAGCCATTTGGGCACAATTCTTTTTTTAACTAATTAATTAGTTTTAGAGACAGAGTCTTGCTCTGACACCCAGGCTGGAGTGCAGTGGTGTGGCCAAAGCTCACTACAGCCTGGAACTCCTGGGCTCAAGTGATCTTCCCATCTCAGTCCCTTGAGTAGCTAGGACTACAGGCATGTGTCACCTTGCCTGGCTAATTTTTAAAATATTTTTGTAGAAACAGGGTCTCACTATGTTGTCCAGGCTGGTCTTGAACTCCTGGCCTCAAGCAATCCTCCCACCTTGGCCTTTCAGTGTTGGGATCATGGGCGTGAGCCACCACATCCGGCCATGGGCACATCCCACGATTTTCTTCTAATTATGCTATCCTTACCTCTTGGTGGAACGGACTACTCTTCGAAAAGCACAAAATGTCCTGTCACTGCAAATCCTTATTTGCCCCAATCTCTTATTTTCGTGGCATAATGATAAGTGCAAAGAAGAGGTTAAGAGGTATCTAATGTCTGCAAATGAGTTAGAAAAAGAGTACTTTGGCAGGAACACAGGGTTATTTTATTAATTACAAGCTATTACTTAGGGATCATATGTCCTGTGTATGCCTTTAAAAGAATACTTTTTTTTTTTTATCATGCTGTTATCCTTCTGGCCCTCAAATTCTTTCAGATTGGTGACAGTTGGTCGGTTTCTCTTCCTTCGCTGCCTGCCCTCACAGGGTGAAATACCATCCCCAGCTGGGGGCTGCCATCCAGCTAGCTGCTTGGCTGGGTGGCGGGCTTCCTTTATTTCCACTGGCTAACGTTTCAACAGTACTGTGCTCTGGCTTTTAAAACCTTCCGCAGGAAGCCACACAAATGACCCTCAAAATGTGTGGGTTTTTCTGGAACCCTTCACCTTGAATTTTTAAGCCCTCACCCTCTCTTAAGTTCTGGCCTCTCCTGCCTTCTGAAACCACAAGGCAGTTAGAGATTCTAATCTCACAACACAAGTCATTTTGGCATCCACAGTCAGATGTCACCAGGGGTCACAGTCGCCTGTATGCAGTGGAAAGTTCTAAGCAGTTGCACTTGCTTTTGTGATACGCCAGTTGACTTGGAGAGAGAGCCCCGAAACCCAACAGGAAGGTGGGTTTTCTGAGGCGTGCTAAAAATATATTTACATTTGTTTATATGTGAATGATTAATTTCAGTCTGTGGAAAAGGATTTGACAAGGATCTAGAGGCTCAGTGGGGGCATGGCATAACTAGCGATATTTGTGCCCAGACAAAAGCAGTCATTTGGGCTCCTCTCCTGGTTGTTGCCCCACTTTCCTTTCTCCTTGCCAGTCCCACAGTTATGGAGAAGGAGGTAACACTGAGCCCAGGTCTGCTTCTCCACATCGTTTCTCTGTTCCTCTGTAGGCTGCCTGCCACCACCAGCATGCCGGTCTTGAGCAGCACATAGTTGAGCTTCTGGCTTCAGGAAGCTGTTTCTTGCTGTTAAGTGGCAAGGCTGTAACTTCAGAAGTCTCTGCCCTGCGGTGCTGTGCTCAGCATGGCCTGTGTGCTCAGTGGCTAGCAACCATGAGCTCAAGCCTCACCTTTGGGCCACGTGAGCAGGTTAGCTAGAAATCTATACTCTAGATAGTTCCTGCTTTGTTGCGGGATCTCCACCCACTGAGAGGTGGCCAGGAAGTTTAAAAAGACATGCTGGTTCTGGTTCTTTAGAATCTGGCTTTATGCATTCTTTTCAGATGGAATGACTGGGAAGTAGAGGAGGAAACAGAAAAGCACACTGGTGCCCTCCTGAGAATGCAGCATCTGTCCCACCTCCATGCGGTCAAGCAAAGCAGAGGGAATGTGAACCAAAAAATTTAAGGTGAGGTGAGGGGAAGACCCCAAAGGACCACTGGCTGACACTAACTCTGGGACCAGTGGCAGGGCCCACAGCATTGACAAATCAATGGCGACCACTCACAGCCTTTGGTACTTGTGTACCACGGATTGCATCAGTAGAGTTTCTCTTACAGATAAATGTACTACTCTGTGTATGACTGACCCAAAGCAATGCCCTGCCAGCCCAGAGCTATTTGGTACTGGCTTAATCACTTGGGCTGCCATAACAAAATACCACACACAGTCTTAAACAACAGAATTTTATTCTCTCACAGTCTTGGAGGCTGAGAAGTCCAAGATCAAGGTGCCAATTTGATTCCTGGTGAGGGCTCTCTTCCTGGTTTGCAGACAGCTGGCTTCTGGCTCTGTCCTCACATGGCCTCTCTTCTGAGTGTGCATGACATCCCTGGTGTCTCTTCCTCTCTTTATGAGGCCACCAGTCCAGTTGGATTAGGGCTCCACCCTTGTGATCCCACTTAGCCTTAATTACCTCCTAAAGGCCCTATCTCCAAATATAGTCGTATTGGGGGGTTAAGACTTTAGCATACGAATTTGGTGGGGACGCAGTTCAGTCCATAGCAAGCCCAGACAAAATATAGCTGACTCACTTAGTGCTTGGACCACTCCCCTTACAAGCCCTTTATTATTTTCATACACCCAGGTCCAGGTGTGCCCAAGCAGCAGTTGTATCTCTTTATCAGAGGGCTGCCCTTGGTCCAGAAACTATTTTGATAGTGCAATAATGAAGATTGACTTCCTTCTAGAAATGACAGTCCTTAACAGGTGAATGACAGGTGAGAGGGAGGTGTAAATACTCCAGCTTCCTTGGCCTCTGGCCAGGACAGCAGTGACAGTACACAGGAAGATCTGGAGAGACAGTAAATCACATCTCAGCATTTCCTTTCCTGGGGCTTTGCTCAGTGTTGCACCCTGTCCTGGCATCCTCCTTTCCTTTTGGGGCCCACTTCTCAAACCCCTAACCAGTTTTTCCTGGTAATATTCCTTAAATGAATCACTCAGGATCTGCTTTTGGGGAGTCCAACCTCAGACAACACAAGACCCAAGTGGCAATATTTGTTCCAACACCCAGAATCAACCCAGCATCCCCTCAGCTTAGATGATTTCTCAACATTATGAAGTTCAGGCATCCTAGGTCATTTCATAAAGATTCTCAGAGTGAAAGAATCTATAATCCTGTTACACAAGCATAATAGGCAACTGTTTTTCCACTCTATGGAGTCTTCTAGAAGATCCCAGCTCAAAGTCAGTACCAAGGCCCAAGGGAAATTCTGCTTCCTCAGTCTTAATTCAGAACAACCTAGGCCTTGGCCAAAACTTGCAACCAAGATACCCACAAATCACATCATGTTCCCCTCTCCCTGTAGCTGAGCAAATATCAAAGCCAACTGGGGCTATATATAGCATTCACCAACTTTGGAAAACTTTTCAAAAATTGTTTTAGTTTCTTTCTTATTGTCTCCCCAGAGTCTGGTAATTCTGGAAAGAGGCCTGTAGATTGCCACTTGGGGAGTCCAGCAGAAATACAATCCTGCAACTCCAGAAAGCTGGACAGTGACCCCGCTTTTTCCTCTACTGGGAGCTGTCAGCTCTCTCCTTCCACCTGGCCCTTGGAGCCTCAGAATTGACTCCTATTGCTCTGCAGAGTGGACTGCATTGGACACAGTGCAAAGAGTAAAACCAATGACTCAAATAGGGAGAACTGCAGTTACTCGAGCTTCTCCTGCCTCCTATTTACATAAACTTCAAGAACATCTAGTTTAGGGGAAGCATTCACATTTGATTCAACATGACACACTCCCCAGGAAACTTTCCACAGTGCCCACATCACTAGAGCCTGGGCTTGCTATGATCACCATGGCTCTTGGGCCAAACCTGGGAACATTCCAAAGATACAAGCTTGGGCCAGAAGCCTAGAGAGAAATACCCAGAAGTCCTACAGGTTATTCCATCTCAATACATACTTCTCAGGCAAGGGCTTGTAGGAAGGCAGATACGACAGCAAAGGAGGTCTCAGGAAAGCTCTCCAAGTCCCAATTCTTAGTCTTAGCTTCCCGTGTTGAAGGTACTGATGGCCTTGGAATGGTGGACTTGGACCTGGATTTTCATGTACAGTTTACTTTATAGAGGGTGCTTCCCAAGCTTTGTGAAGGAAAGGAGAAGCTCTGTGGGAAGGAAAAAGATGGAAGTGGGAAGAGGAAAAGAGAAGCAGTAGGTAGCAAGGTTTGCCTTGTGTAGGTCGTGACTTTTTCAAGTTTTGCTGGACATGCGTTTTAGGGCCTTGTTTTCGCCGTCAACGCACATATCTGAGGGCAGCCTAGTGAGCACATCCCCCCACCACCCCCCACGGCAGGAGTGTTTGTGTTGGAGGAGGGAGTGTTAAATTCCAACCTCAGCACAACTCTTGAAGACTCTGCCAGTTCAGGTGTGGCAAACAACAAAATGTGTTTTTGCTTTTCTTTTCTCTTTCCTTTCTTGCCAATCAGAGTGAATGGATTCTGAGCTTTCATTGGTGTTTAAATTAATTTTTGATGAAAAAATAAAGTTGGGGGCGGGGGAGTGGGAGTTAAAATTACAGTCTGCTCTATAAAGGCAAAGTAATTTCTGGAAGGTCATGAGCTGCTACTGGCAAGCGTGGCCTGGAGTTAGGAACAATGTACTTGCTGTTTCAGGAGCAAATCCAGGCTGGAGAAGGCTCTCTCTGCCTAACTCAGGATTGGATTTAGTTCTGGATTCATGCAGACCTCTCTGGCAGCTGATGGACAAGTTAGGGCTGTATGAGCATTGGCCTGTCGCTGGCCCAGACGTCATTCTTTAGTCCTGAGGCCACAGCACTTCCATGTGGACTTATGATTCCAGTGAGACAGAGAAATTGGAGAAGAAGCTGGAGTGGCCCCTTGGCTCTTTTATTACCTAGGATAGTGCTTGGCATGCCATAGGTGCTCATCGTGTGTGTATTGAGTAAAGAACTTACCAAAGCAGCCCTATTCTCTATAGTTGTTCACTGAGGAGGTGCTATTAAATGAGAGAAACATACAAGGATCTTCTTAATGTCTCTCTTTCTAAACCTAAAAATTAGATATGCCATTGAGCTTTGTGAGAAAGGGGATGAAAGAAGCATTACTTGAAGTGAGTAATCCATCCTTTATTGCCTCTACTTTAGTGGCAAGAAACCGATTGGGTGTTGTGCCTAAGAACGTGGACCCTGTGGCCAGACTGCTTGGATCAGTGTCCTCCCTCCACCACTTTGTAGCCATCTGACCTTGGGCAAGTTACTTCACTTCTCTATGCCTTGGCTCCTCATTTATAAACTGGTGATATGAACAGAGCCTGTGTTCTAGGATTGCTGTGACAATTAAATAGAAATGAGTCAACATGTATATAGTACACAGAACAATGCCAGGCACACAGCAAGTGCTATTTATGTTCTTCTTTCTTCCTCCTCCTCTTCTTACTTTATGCCATTCTGATAAACACTATTTTATTTATTTTATAATTTAGGAACTGATTCTAAACTACATTAAGTAATTTGTTTAAGGTCGAGCATCTAGTGAGTGTTGGGCACTGTGTTGGAGCTTCAGTCTGTCTGACTTCAAGGCCTGTGCTCCTTTCAAGGTGAGGTGTTTGACACGTCCCCTGCTTGCCATCCTTGTGGCATTCTCTCAACCACCGAAGCTTATGAAAACATGCCACTCAGGTTAGCTTCCACCAGACACTGACAGAGGAGCAATTATACCTCTGCCAAAGAAAATTCTCAATGCCAATAAAGGTTCTGGCTACTGTGGTATACTTAGAGGAAATGAATTTAGGAAGTTTTAATTAAGATTTCAAGGACGAGAAGAGGAAAATATGAAGGATATGGAATAAATATTCTTCTGCTTTGATTGGGAGGGTCAAAATTCGCCTTCACTGTCTCATGAAGATTGAAGTTCTAGGATTCAGGAATAGGATTCTTTGCTATTGGGTATTAAAAAGCAATAGAGCTCCAAATATATGCAATCAATCCATCCCATCTTTAGGGAAACCTAAATCTAAGCCATCTAGTATAGACAGCCACTTGTCCTGTGAGTAAAGCCACTTTTACAAGATTTAACAGGGAATAGGAGCAGGAAAGAGACCAACGTAAGGCAGTTGCTAGAAGAACAGAATTGCTTTACAGTTCTGACTTCACGACCTCATTTTCCTGACCTGATAGTTCTGAGACGAACTTCTCTGGGTGTATCTAGAATCTATTCCTTCTGTGAGGTGGTCACCAGGCCTGGTGACCTTTTAAGTTTAATGTATTAGAGCCAGCTGGGTCTTTGAGCCAGTGTAAGGAGACCGTGTGAACACTTGTAAGCCGTGTTCCTTTGTCCAGTAGCGTTTCAGTGCTACCTAAGCATCTCTACAGCTATTGTGTCTGACCTGCTCTGGGGATTGAAACATATAGCTGGAACAGGAGGCAGTGGCTTTTTTTTTTCTTCAATAGATTTCTAAAACCTTTAAATGAAGTATTGCATGTATACAGAAAAGTACATAGATCATAAGTATATAGTCCAGTGAGCTATCACAAAATGAATGTACCTGTGTAAGTGCCACTCAGGTTAAAGAATAGAGCATTATCAGCACCCAAGAAACCCACCGAATATTCCCTCCAATTTATCATGCTCTTCCTTCTCTCCAAAGGTTACCACTGTCCTGACTTACAACGCCATGGGTTAGTTTTATTTGCATTTGAGTCACATATAATTAGAATGATACATTCTGTATTCTTTCAGGTCTGGTGACTTTCACTTACTGTTACATTTGAAAGTTGTAGTAGATCTGCATGGAATAGGAGTTCGTGTATTTTTATTGCTGAATAGTTTTCCATTCTATAAATATACTATGAGTTATTTACCCATGCAACTGTCCATTTAATGGACATTCAGGTTGTTTAAAATTTGAGGTTATTATGAATAATGCTGCCACGAACGTTCTTATACATGTCTTTTGTGTCTATTTCTGTGGGAGTACGTATGTGTAAGTGGAATTACTGAGTCAGAAAGTTTGCATGTAGCACTCAGCGTTACAGGAAACTTGCCAAAGACTTTTCCAAAGTGGAACTGTGCCAGTTTACGCTTCCACCAACAGTGTGCATGTTCAAAATCCTTGCTAACATTTGGTATTGTCAGGCTTTTAAATTATGATCGTTCCAGTAGGTGTGTAGTGGCATGTCATTGTGGTTTTAATTTTTATTTTCCTGAAGACTGATAAAGTTGAGTACCTTTGAAAATGTTAATTGGCAATTTGGCTACCTTTAGTGAAGTGCCTGAACATGGCATTGGGTTATTTGTCTTCCTTATTGATTTGTAGTTTTCACTTATTCTGGACATGCGTTATATGTGTTGCAAATAATTTCTCCCACTATGTCGATTGCCTCTTCAGGCTTTAATGGTATTTTGGGGTAAACAGAACATCTTAAAATTAAAGGACCACAGTGTGTCTTTGCCTTTTTGATTAGGACATTTTGTGACTATTTAAAAATCTTCTAAGATCATAAAGATATTCTCCCATGTTAACTTGCAGAACAGGGGTTGGCAAACTATGGACTGTGATCCAAATCCATTCTGCCAACTGTTTTTGTAAATAAAGTTTTATTGGGATACAGTCATGCTCATTCATTTACACATCACCCATGACTACTTTTGTGCTACAACAGACCTTATGGCACACAAAGCCCAGAATGTTTATTCTCTGGCTCTTTACAGAAAAAGTTTGCCAAACCCTCTAGAAGATTTATTGTTTTGCCTTTCACATTTGGAATTGATATTTGTGTATAGTGTGTAGTAGGGATCAAGATTTTTTTCCATATGAATATGTAATTGAACCAGTGTCATTTATTAAGGGCTTATCCTTTCCCCATGATTCCCTATGTCATAAATCAAATCAAGTATACATATATGTGTGGATCTGTTTCCAGATTTTCAATTCTTTTTATTGATCCATTTTTCTATCCCATGACCAGTGCCACTCTGTTTTACTTGGTGCACTTTTAAAAGTGAGTCACGATATCCTCCCACTTCATTTTTCTTCAAGATTGTCTCTGTTACTGTTAAGACTTGACATATCTGTATTAGTTTTTGAATCAGCCTGTCCATTTCCTCAAAACACCTTCCTGGGATTTAGATTGGCATTATATTGATTCTGTAGATCAACTTGGAGAGGTTTGACTTATTTACAGTGATGAGATCCTTCCAGTTCATAAAAGTGATGTATTTTTTAATTTATTTAGGTCTTCTTCAATTTCTTTCAATAATATTTAGACCTGACTTTGATATCCTGTACCTATTTTGACTGGTTTATTTCTAGGTATCTTTGATGCTATGATAATTTATGTCAACACTAGCTTTTGTGTAAAAGAAAAAAACTACTAACTAGTCACCTACTGATATGGTTTAGCTCTATGTCCCCATCCAAATCTCATGGAAAACTGTAATCCCCAGTGTTGGAGGAGGGGCCTGGTGGGAGGTGATTGGATCCTGGGGGCAGATATTCCCCCTGCTATTCTCATGACAGTGAGTTCTCACGTGATCTAGTTGTTTAGAAGGGTGTAGCACTTCCCCCTTCTTATTCTTCCTCCTTTTCTGGCCATGTAAGATGCACCTCCTTCCCCTTCATCTTCTACTGATGATTGTCAGTTTCCTGAGGCCTCCCCAGCCATGCTTCCTGTGCAGCCTGCAGAATCAGGAGCCAATTAAATCTCTTTCTTTGTAAATTACCCAGTCTCAGGTAGTTCTTTATAGCAATGTGAGAACAGACTAATACACCCAGCAAATGCCATGCCGTAGTGGAAATATTGTGGAGACCAAAACAATGTTACATGTTCTAAGAAATAAAAATTGTTGGGTGGTAAAGGGAAATGACAAGCCTGGCAGCAAAAAATCATCACACACAGCACATGTATATACACACACTCACTTAAGTGTCTGTCTCTTCCATGGGTTGAGAATGCATACTGGTATTGGCTCTTAAGACTCCATGACAGAATAGAAAGAGTGCTAGTGGAATGTCAGGACTCCTGGATCCTAAGCTTGGTTCTTCACAAACTAGTTGTGAAATTTCAGGCATAGCTCTACTTAACCTCCTTAGATCTCAGTTTTTACACCTCTAAAAAGTGAGTTGGCTCTAACATTGACTTATAAATAAGGAAAGGGAACCCTTTGGTTCCTGGTGAGTTTTGACATAGGGATGTCCTGGGTATGATTTGGGGGGGCGGGGTCTGCCTGCCAACAGATTTCTTAAAGAAAAGCTATCTCCCTGCTAGTTTGTGAATGCTTAGTAATTCTTTGACAGAACAAATGTCTCAGAGAGGGGATCCCCTGAGGTGAACAAGCAGAGGAATAACAGATGTAAGAAGACATCACAAGGATCAGGCACAGGTGCCTTACCTGAACTATGTTCCAGAGGTGGAGAAGGTTCAGGAAAAAGCATAGAGGCAGAAGTGCAATGACGCTGGCAGTGCCCGTGCAGGGACTTCCCTTTGAATCATGAAAGTTTCATAGAAGAGATGAATTGAGATTCTGCCTTAAAAGTCTTTAGAGTTACAATCAATGGACAAAAAGTGCTGCCATTTCTCTTTGTGTCTAACAATGATGATGAGGAGTGGGTAGAGCAGCAAAGGCTGTTTGTCAAAATTCATGGTCCTCCTCACCTAGTAAAATATTCACCCTGGAATATTTCCTGATCTTTGATCCCTGATCCTTGCTGCCCAATCAGAGACTCTATTCCCAGCACACCCCTGCATTTGTGTTGGGCCAGTAGAATATATAGAATTAGTATTTGTTACTTCTGAACCACGACCATTAAGAAGCATGTGTGCCTTCTCCATCTTTTGTTTCTCTTTCCATGGCTAGAACCTAAGGACTCCCAGTTCCCAGGAGATAATGGAGCCTCAAGATGTAAGGAGCCCATCTAAGCTTTGTGCTGCTATAACAGAATACCTGGGACTGGGTAATTAATTAAGAACAGAAATTTATTTCTCACAGTTCTGGAGGCTGGAAAGTCCAAGATCATGCACCACTGTGTTAATTGCTTGGTGAGGGTTTAGTCTCTGCTTCCAAGATGGTGCCTTCAATGCTGCAACCCCTGGGGGGAAAAAGAGATATATCCTCACATGGTAGATAGCAGAAGGGCAAAAAGGGATGAACTTCCTCTATCAACACCTATTATAAGGACAGCTAATCTCATTCATGAGAGTAGAGACCTTATGGCCTAATCACCTCTTCAAGGCCCTACCTTTGAATACTATCACATTGGCAACACTCGAATTTTGGATGGGACACATTCAAGCCATAGCAGAGCCTCAACCTTTGAGTTATCTCATTGAGGAAAGTGGTGTGCCCACCAGGAATACTTCCAAAAGACTGTTCTGTGAATGAGAAATAAAATTCTGTTGTGTTAAGTCACAAAAGTTTGAGGTTTATTTGTTACAGCAGCCAATGTTAACCTAAATAATGCAGTTTGTTTCCGAAACAATTCACAGTATTGAGAGGAAAGGAATAAAAGCACAATATTGTTATATTACTGCCATTTCACCTAGGAAAAGAGAGAAAATGTGAAAGGAGGATAACTAAAAAAAAAAGTTTCACCAAACTTTTTAAAGTCACTGGAGAATGTTCACAATTTATATAAAAATAGGATGATAATAATGTCAACACGTAATATCTGTGCCTAATAGATTTTCACTCCCCCAAGTTGCATTTTAATTTTCCTAAATTGGCTCATGACATATTCTTATGTGGGATTCAACATTTAGCAACAAATAAGACTTCCTTCTCTCTTGGCATTTCTTACTCCTCCCTTTCCCCCACGCATCCATATCCCTGCTGCCTTCTCCTTCCCACAAAGCTCATTTTTGGCAAAGTGGTTTTTATAAACCACATATTTTAATGAATTAAGTGTAGTCCCACGATCACACTTACATTCTCCTACAGTCCCCTGACTTCCACACTCCTCCAGCTATGGGAATTTTCCCTCACACCTCCAGAAAGGAAAAAAATGAATTTAAAATTTTGTCTATAAGTAGAAAAGTTATGCACAGAATGTGATGGCTCTCCCACTTTTTTCTTTTTCAATGCAAGAAGGAAGATGATTTTCAAACATTGCACGTCCTCTGAGAAACTAAAATATTCAGTGCTGTTTTTCTTTTGGCAGTAGCATAATTGGTTGTGATCATAAACCCACATAGTTCCTTTTATCCTTTTTAGTGGCAGCTTCATGGACTGTCTTCTACCCTGTCAAAGAAGAGAGTTGGGGTGTTTGACAGCAAAGAAATTTAGGAGAATTTCAGAGCAGAAAAGGACTTTGTACATCATAGTTTCCAACCTTCTTATTTTACTGCTGTGGATACTGAGGTTCATAGGTGGTTTAACTTGCCCAAAGTCATGGGGTTAGCCAATAGCTTCTGGGAAATTAAGCTCTACCCAACTTTTACAGTTTGTATCACATGAAGTTTCAATCACACGATCTTCTTGGATCCTTGCAACAGCTGCATGATGGTACTAGAACCACCCTCTGCTAGTGAAGTGACATAAGAATGCTCATCAGAGTGCTAGGCCTTAGAATTGCATCCCTGGCTGGGCGCGGTGGCTCACACCTGTAATCCCAGCACTTTGGGAGGCTGAGGCAGGTGGATCAAGAGGTCAGGAGATTGAGACCATCCTGGCTAACATGGTGAAACCCCGTCTCTACTAAAAATTACAGAAAATTAGCCAGGCGTGGTGGTACGTGCCTGTAGTCCCAGCTACTCGGGAGGCTGAGGCAGGAGAATGGTGTGAACCCGGGAGGCAGAGCTTGCAGTGAGCAGTGATCGCGCCACTGCACTCCAGCCGGGGCGAAAGAGCAAGACTCTGTCTCAAAAAAAAAAAAAAAAAAAAAAAAAAAAGAATTGCATCCCTGACCACTGAGTCCATATTCTCAAGTCCACCTAGCATTTTTTTTTTTAATATGTTTTTGTGGTGTCACCAACAAAGCATTAGACACTTGGCCAGGGTCTGGAGTTACCTAGACAAAGGGCATAATCTATGCTTTCCAAGAACACACAGTTCAGTGAGGGCAGATAAATAAACAGGTGATTACAATCCAGTGTGATCAATGCTTCTATCTTTTGCACTTGGCATGCAATCATTTCAGAAGCAATGGTTGCATTTCCCAAGAAAACAAAACAAAATAACAGCAGTGGTAGCAGCAGCAGCAGCAGCCGATGGCTGACTCATCAAATGAGGAGGCACCAACAACTTTGCCTCCCAACTAAGGAACATCTTACTCAAACTCCCTCCCACCCCCCATCACCACCTGTAGGCTTGGAACCAATAAAGGCTTTGGAAATGAAAGATAATGTGCTAATAGGATGTTAAAACAAAACCACTCTCACCACCCGCCACCAGAGGTAGTTTGTGTAAAGGCGTTATTCCCGAGCCTCGCGCTTCATTTCATGACTCCAACTTGTGGCACTTTGCTAGGTTTGCAAGTGTTGCTTATCCAGAGAGCTCAGAGATTGTTTTTGGCAAAGGACTCAAAGCAGGCAGATCCAACCCCTCTCGCTGTCTTTCTTGTTGCCAAAACATAAGACTCTTAGTTTAATGGAAAATTCGTGTGAATTTTGCTTCCAAGGAATAACCTGAGATTACAGTTAAAATTAAGTAGTAGAGGAAGATTGGGAATTAGAAAAACTAAGATCTGGTCCTGAAAATTAATACTGTGTATACCATACCATTAATGCTGTGTATTAATTTTAACTCTTGAAAAAGGCTATTCACCTCTTGGTTTTAGTTTTTCCATATTTGAAATAAGAAGAGTGAACTAAATATTTTCTAAAGTCTCCAACAATTCTGGCATGTATACATTCAAAATTTTGTTATATAATTTTAGAGAATATTTATTGAGTTCAGTTACCATAGGTTACGTGCCAGTCACTGTGGTATACACTGGTGAAAAGAGGTGAAAGGCCCAGCTGCCTTTCACATGGCTGAGAGACTAGCTAGGGAGTGGAGCAGTTAAAATTTAGCAGGAGGCATGGGTTTGAAGAGATGTGCACAGGAAGCTGTGGGGCACAGGAAAAGGGCACTGGGCACCTCCACATTTACTCAGTCTTTCTCCACTGATTGACAGGAATCAGAACATGCCACTCTAAAATATGCAACTTTAACATATTGATTATTTTGAGCTGAATGAACAGCAGATGTAGGAAAGGCTCTCTGATCTCTCCCTTTCTACCCAAAAGGTGGCACAGACTTCCTACAAGAAAAGTGCCTTCCTTTCCCTTACCAGGAAGAAGAGAACATTCCTATTACTGAAGACAGAGGGTCAATGTCAAGATGAATCTGTACAAACAAACCTACGAAAACAACCTTTATCTTCCACTAGTTTCTCCAATATTTCCTAGTCACTTTCCCAAAATTTGCTGCCCCAGCCCCAACTCCTTTTGCTTTTGTCTTGTCACATCTCCACAGTTGATCATTCTTTGTTGAAATGGTATATACCCTCTCGGGCCTCTTCATTTCTTTTTTCTATGAAGTCTCCTATGCCATGCAAAAATATTAACATCACATAAAATGTATATGCTTTTCTCCTGTTAATCTGTCTTTTGTCAGTTTAATTCTCAGGCCCAGCTGCAGAACCTAAGAGGGTAGAGGAAAAATCTTTCCTCCCTTACACCACCTTTGCTCTTTCCTGGGAGACTGGTCTGCATGGACCACATCAACAAGACTCCTGGGCCATCTGGTTTCTTGTTGGCTTCAACTGACAGGCAGCATTTTAGGAGACTGGGGCAGAGATGAGAGGCAGCTCTGGAGTATTTCTTTCTCTCTCTGGGAGGATGACTCCATCAAATATCACTGCTCATCCCAAACTCACCTACTGTTTCCCTTACCTTCTCCCTTATGACCTACAGATAATGAGAGCTCCACTGCTGCTGCTAGTCCAAAGTTTCTATACCAGTTCCTGTAGTTTCACTTAACTACACCCACAACTTTATAATTAGTTCCTTGTAAATAAACTTTCCTCATATTTAGATTGATCAGAGGGTGTCATCTGTTTTCTGTTGGGACCCTGGATGATGTAGGCATGAAAACCACTTTTGACATGTGTGTATACTGGAGGTAGTGAAGGAGCAGTTAGTTAAAAGGAAAGAAAGGGCAGGAGAATGGGGAAAGTGTCCCAGAGGAAAACAGAGCTAAGTCTTAAAAGATGTCTTGAAAAGACACGATGTCTTGAAAAGACACGATGTCTTGAAAAGACACGATGTCTTGAAAAGAAACGATGTCTTGAAAGAAATGAGAAGGGAGAAATAATTTCAGAGAGAAACATGTAGAGGCTCAGAGACTTGAAGGTGTCCTGGGGAAGGTGCAAATGATCAAGGTGACTGCAGGGAAGGACTGGTAGGTGGGAGGATGGTAAGTGATGAGGTTGGAGGGGAGGCAATGGAGAGACCATGAAGGACTCTATATGTTCTGGGAATGAGTTTGGGTTCTATCCTGAAGACAATGGGAAATTACTGAAAGATTTTTAAGCAGAAAAGTAACATAATCTGATTGGAATTTCAAAAGATTCCTCTGGTATGTAGTGTGGGAGAAAGCAGGACTAGAAGCAGGGAGATTGTTTGGCATGTTCCTTCAATGATCAACACAAGAATCAGTGACAATATGAAATTTGGCAGTGGTGGTGGGACAGCAGGAAGTATATGTGAGAACTATTGAGGAATCTGGTGAGGAATTGGGTCTGGTAGTAAGTCTGAAATAATGCCCAGATGTTTGGGTTGGGCCAGTTAATAGATGGTGGAATCACTCATAAACAGACGGGATCCTAAAGGGGGAACTGTATTAATCTGTTCTCACATTGCTATAAAGAAATACGTGCAACTGGGTAATTTATAAAGAAAAGAGGTTTAACTGGCTCACATTTCCACGGGCTGTACAGGAAGCATGGTGGCATCTGCTTCTGGGGAGGCTTCAGGAAACTTACAATCATGGTAGAAGGCAAAAGGGGAGCCAACACTACATGGCCAGAGCAGGAGAAAGAGAGAAAGAGGGAAGAGGTGCTACACACTTTTAAACAACCAGATCTTATGATAACTCACTCACCCACTATTACGAAAACAGCACTGAGGGGATGGTTTAACCTATCCATGAGAACTACACCCCCTTGATCCAATCACCTCCTACCAGGCTCCACCTCCAACACTGAAGGTTAGAATTCAACATGAGATTTGATGGGGACACAGATTCAAACCATATCAAGAACCAAACTCAATTAACTCTTCATTCGTTTTTTTCTAGTACCCTCAGGAACTTCCCCTGATCACTGGCTTGTTTTCAACATTCAGCTTGCATATTGCCCTTCAGTGGCCTCTGCTATTATGACCCAGCAAGTGGGGGTGACATCAGTTCCTTCCTCACATTTAAAAATTACTGAGTGAATACATGCACAGTTCCAGGCACAGAGTAAACATTGAATAGAGGTTACTATGAAAACCAACGTGTAAACTCAGTCCAAAATATGGTTATAAAACGTCTTTGCTCATTCAATAAATCCTTTTTGAGTGCCTACTTCGTGCCTTTTGTTGTTTATTCCTTATGTGGGCAACTGTCAAAAAGCTGTGAGAAAGGGCTTATGCTATTTAAATAATTTCTTCTCTCTCTTTGTATTCTTCTCCATTTCTCCTTTTGTTCTCCCCCCTTTCTCCTCCTCTTCCTCCTCCTTCATTTTCTTCGGCTTTCTTTTTCCTATATGCATACAGTTTTTGTGTCCGGGAGAAAAAAAGTCTAGAGAGCTAGATTTTTAGAGAGCATTAAAAAAAACTTGCCTGAATTATTGATTCATAGCTTTATAATGCACCCAGTATAGTAAGGACATTTATAGATTTCATGAGCTGTTTAATATCTATTTGTGGAGTACCACCATGTGCAATCATCTTGGACTCATTATGTTTCTTTGGCTGCCCAGTGAGTCATAATGAGCCACTGAAAAAAATGTAGAATAATGCTTTAGAACTAGAGGGAATGAAATAACAGTCAAAGTCAAATATAAAATTATTAGTACATGTAGTCTGTAAAAGCAATCAAGACAAGGAAGGGATAGAGGGCCTATTATTACATGCACACGAGTGCACACACATGTGCATGCACAAACTTTAAAGGGTTTTCAGTAAAGGGGGAGGTAGCTGGGGAGCCCTATGAAGAAGATTCTTAAAAGTGAAGGGTTGCAGATCTATTTTTCCATTAAGATTCAAGCACGTGGGGGTAGGGAGCTCAAATTATGGGGAGGAAATAGAAAAGCCAATGGAGGCCCTTCTGAGAAGAGGGAGCCCTGTACTGAGAGGATGAAAGAGACTTTATTCTCTAGCAGTTAAAATGAAGAGGAAGAGATCATTTCTAAACAGGGCACAAGAAATAGCTTCATTTCTCCCTATTAACCTCTGTTCCCCCAAAGAAAGCCAGTTGAAGCAAGCAGGACAAAAGAATTCTATGTAAGCATAGTGAAGAATACCTTCTATGATGGGAGCCATATTTTGAAAAAATATTAATGTAATTTTCTCTTTCAATTTTGCAAGTATAGATCTTTATTTCTAATTGGTTCCAAGGTCATCAGCCCAGAGGTCTGTGGGTGTGTTCTATGGTGTGCAAAGGGAAAAAAAGAGTGATATTCAGCATTTGATATTTAAAACAGGATTTCAAGTGAGATAATAGTCTTGAAAGAAGACTTTTTTTTTTTTTTTTTTTTTTTTTTCTGAGACCCATCTGAATTGCTTTATCTCCTCCTTTGGCCTATGTACTGAATTCTTATCATTTTATGTTATCTTTGCATCCATTTTGAATATAAATTGGACTTTCTCAGAAAGAAGCAGGGCTTTATCTTCTTTGACACAGTTTCTAGTTTTCTGCCTCCTCCTAGTTCCTCAAGCTGGTTAATCCAGACATCTGCCCTATACAACTCATTTCCCCTGGCAACCACCTCCCTAGGGAACAGTTAGAGACAGCCTACTTGACTTGCCTCACTGACCCCCACACCCCATGTGGACTGCACAGATGTGCACCAGTGACCACTTCTCAGTCACAGCACAACTCCATGGAATTTGTGTCCGCTTGCTCTAAACTCACCAGTTAGAACTCCCCCAGGGAAACCTGCTTAGATAATGCCCTGGACCCCAATAAAGGCTTTGACCCACAAGTTTTTCTCCCTTCCTTGCTCTCTGCCCACTGAGTGAGCACATATGTTCCTAATGGTTCCTCTGTTCCATTGGTCCTGCAAAACGTGCTGCCCTCCTTTCTCTGGGATCTGTAAGTAATAAACTGCTTCTGGTATTTCATGTGTTTTGTGGAGTTGCCTCCTCTGTGTCTCTCCTGACCAACACACGTGAACCTAACTTCTTTCCAAGTCATGGTTCTCCTATAGAATGGCTATCTTGGCAGGAATAAACTGGACACAGTCCAGATAAAAGCCACAAGGGCATCTGCTAGTATAAACAAATTTTCTGTGAGACGGGCACCTGGTCACAGGTCGAACACTTAGGCATGAGGCTGTCCACCAAGATAAAGGAGCACCCCAAGAAAGGCACACTGTAAACATCTACAAGAAAATCCCTGGAGCCCTGTCAAGTCAGCACTAGAGTTTATATTCAATGTCTGGAGAGAGACCTCAAGAACAAATTAGAAATACAACAGCCTATTCAGCACCAACAAGAATCACCCAGATCTACAAATTTCCCTGCAGGGTAGAAAAGTTATTCTTTTGGAGACAACAGGTAGGCCATGAAGCTTGCTGGTCCATGGGAAGAGGAGATACCACAGAGGAAGACAGACAAGCCCTACTCTTCCTGTCCCAGGAGATGATGAGAGGAAAAATGAAGAGAGAGTGAAGGGGAGGGGGCTGATTTAGGACTATCCAAAAGGAGTTAATGCAAACACCAAGGAGGCACTGAGACAAAATAGAGGAGCATTGTCAAGGGGATGGATTGGGGTTGGGGAGAAATTTGCTCTTCTGGAAGACTCCATCAGTTGCTATCTGGTAAAGAGAGACTGAATATACAAATGGACAATGACAAGACCATACTTAAAAACAGAACTCTGGCCAGGTGCGGTGGCTCACGCCTGTAATCCCAACACTTTGGGAGGCTGAGGCAAGTGGATCACCTGAGGTTGGGAGTTTGAGACCAGCCTGACCAGCATGGAGAAACCTGTTTCTACTGAAAATACAAAATTAGCTAGGCATGGTAGTGCATGCTTATAATCCCAGCTACTCGGGAGGCTGAGGTGAAGAATTGTTTGAACCTGGGAAGCAGAGGTTGCAGTGAGCTGAGATCACGGCATTGCACTCCAGCCTGGGCAATAAGAGTGAAACTCCGTCTGAAGAAAAAAAAAAACTCTGACCCACAATCTGCAGGAATCTACCCACCTTATCTATATAACACCCCCCTTATCTAAAATAACCAGCCTAGGAAGCCAGCCTGCCTGAAGTCAGACTTGCAGGAGGCCAGATTGCTGTCTCTAGTAACAATCAATGAAGCCGAATAGTAACTTCTGTAATAATCTGCAAAAAATGACCAGAACTTTATGAATAATGGACAGCTTCCCTAATTTTTGTCCATGCTTCCAACGTAGGGCCAACCAGAGAAAGGCAAATATTCACCCCTAAGTAATCACTTAGGATGCCCCCGCTCCTAGTGAGCCAGCCACCTCCAGCTTCCCATGCCAACAGCCTCCAATCAGCATACACCTGGAACCTTCCCTTCATTCCACCCTAAGGCTCCTCCACTCCTCTGCCCGCCTTTGCATTGCTGCCAAAAGTGACAGTGGCAGACTTCCTTGCTATAGAAAGCTCTGAATAAATAGCCTTTGCTTTTCTCATTTGGTTGGTCTTCGTTTATTTCTACAGTAGAGAAGCTTAGAATAGAGTCAGTTGGTCTAACATGAGGGCCTCTATGGCAGGAAATAGATTGTCTAGGCTGGAGAATTGAATGAGGAATCAGAGTGTGTTACAAATGGCTATTGCTAAGGGAAGATAAAGTCACCCAGAGAGAGCTGTCAGGCCTGACCAAGTGAGAGGAACCGGAACAAGTATTATCCTGGCTGTGAGCTTGAGCTATGAACTCCAGTGGGGTAAGTGGCAAGCGAGAGACTCCAGGAACCAGACCCTGGACCTTGACCTGTCTATTCTTCCTTCTGTAAGAAGACATGTAAGTCACATCCCTTCCCCTATATACCAAGAAACTATCTGGGAAAGGAGCTGCAGAGAAAAGTAGAAGTGTGAAAAATTGGAGTGATTGGGCATTTTTACTTAAATATGTTGGGTATCCATTAAAGGGGCTGTTTAAATGACCGCATCATCGGCTTTGCTGTTACTTCCCCACTAACCAGCTCACCCATAAAAGCGTATCAGTTATAGGAAAAATATTAAAACCATATTTTCTCTGCATGTTTAAGTTGTAGTTAAGCAAATTTTATAATTCCATAAGAACTGAAACTAATGTATTTTCTTGTTCCTTAGCTAAACAACTCTCGGATAAAGAATAGGCTTTTAGTTGAACAATGCTGAGATCAGGCAAAAACAACTCAGCTACTTGCTCCAGTGAATACCTGCTCCTGGAAAATAAGACTGTAGAGCTACTGAAACAGCTGACTTATCAGGACTAACAGGTCACTCATCAAAGCTCACTTTTATATTCTCACCTTGTGGTGCCTACCAATCCAAAGCTATTGTGCCATAAATTCTGCCCAATCCCAACCAGTTCCCTGCCTTTGAAGACCCACCTAAGAATCACCCAGCCTAGGCCCTAAAACCCTAAATAATCCTCCCCTGACTTCTGTCTTCTGAGATGCTACTGGATTCTGTGTCTAGATCAAGCTGATGTTCTCTCTTATTGCAATAAGTCTATAAAAACCCAGCTTTGCTTAACCAACATTTTTTTTTTCTGGTGGACTTTTTGGACACTCCATAGCCAGCGCCATTATGCTTTAAATTGCGTAGTCTGGCTATGGAATGCTAGGGGAAAACAGCCACAGGCAACAAGTTAAGCTCACAGCTACAGGAAACAGATGAATTCGTTCTAAGCAAAAGTAACTACAACCCAGAAGACCAAACATTAGAAGTATACATCCAGGAGAAGCTATAAACACCTATCCAAGTAACAAAGACATAAGACATGTAGTTTCTGTAGATGGAGTAGACCAATCACACCACTTTTGTTTTCAGTGATTTCCTGTACACACAAAGAGCATCAATTAAATTTAAGAAGAAAACAGTATACAAAAGAACATATAAAATATCTACATAAATGTATGCACAGATATGATGCATAGTTGGGACCATGCAAGTCCAGGGGTTCTTTTTCCATACCTTGTATTAAATTCACCCAGTATTTAGGGAAGATGACATGGTTTGACTGTGTCCCCACCCAAATCTCATCTTGAATTACAGCTCCCATAACCCCCACGTGTCATGAGGGGACCTGGTGGGAGGTAATTGAATAATGGGAGTGGGTTTTCCCATGCTGTTCTCATGATAGTGAATAAGTCTCATGAAATCTGATGGTTTTATAAAAAGCAGTTCCCCTGCACACACTCTCTTGCCTGCCACCATGTAAGACGTGCCTTTGCTCCTCCTTCACCTTCCACTATGATTGTGAGGCATCCCCAGCCATGTAGAACTCTGAGTCCATTAAACCTCATTTTCTTTATAAATTACCCAATCTTGGGTATTTCTTCATAGCAGTATGAAAATGGACTAATACAGAAGAAAAGGAAGGAGGAGGAGAAGGAGAAGAAGGCCCTGATTTTCCTAAGGCTCCTGTAGACCAGATAACTTCATGCTCTCCTTTTCAGAGCTCTCACATAGAAAAGCTAAAAGGACAGGCCCATGGATATGGAAAAAGCTGGACAAGCACGTACGTCCAGTGATTCCTGCTTAATATGTTCACTTTGCACACCCTCTTAGCCCAGTCCCTTCCCATGGCCCCCAGGCTCATGTTTCATGTTGTCCACATAAGCATTTCTATTGTATCTTGACACCAAGCATCAATTCCTCAGTTACCACAATTTGCAATTCTCATCCATGTCATCCTCAACACATAATGCTTTATTCCCTCTCCCTGGCTGTCAGTGAGAACTTGGAGGGCACTTGCTTCTATAGTTAACTCTCAGATGAGGGTTGGCTGAATCTTGGAAGCGGCTAGAACATTTGCTCAGTGCCGCCTCAGTTGAGTTGTCATCTCCCTGCTCTGCTGTCAGTCCTGATTGCACCGCCCTGGTTTCTTGGGCTGCCACGGCCTCATGTCAGGCCCTCTGAAAGACCTCGTCCTGCAGCTGGTATCTCTTGCTTTCTCTGGACATGGTGTCTGCCTACCTGGGAGGCCCAGAGAAACCAAACCCTCCAGCATGACTCAGCAGAAAAGAACTGGGTTGCTGTTGCTGGCCGACACCATCCTGTTTCTATTTTTCTCCTCATACAGCTGTGACTAGCCCAGAAAGTCACTTTCTGTCCCCAAACATCTGTTCTCCAAACATCTCTTTGCCTGTCAGTCCTCCCACCCTGTAGATTTTCATATTTCATCACTGTAGTACCATCTTGTTACAGCAAAACTGGTTGAAAGAAGTAAGATTATATAAGTTAGGGGACAAAAAGATTTCTCATGGGAAAACAAATATGTAACTTTAAGTGCTTAAAAGTTAAAAACAAAAACAAAAAAATTTTCTTTAGAGATGGGGTCTTGCTCTGTTGCCCAGGCTGGTTTTGAACTCCTGGGCTCAAATGATTCTCCCGAGTAACTGGGACTATAGGAATGAGCCACCACATCTGGCTTTAAGAGAGTTTTTTTGTTTGTTTTTTAAAGAAAATATTGCACTTATTTTGTATAACTTCATAGCACTGAAACAGTTGGTGGAAATTATAGAAATGCAACTCTTCACTATAACAAGGATGCTCTTGTGATAGCTCTCGGTTATAGCAGCTAGACGTATTAAATGAACAAACCTACCTGTAAAGTTCCTAGATTTCAGTGCAGAATATTTTTGTGTGTTCTCTTTGTGGAAGTCTGCTGAGCTTATGACCTATATACTTTTTTGTATGTATGTTATTTTTCAGTAAAAAGTGCAAAAAATGAGAAGAACCATCCCGTCATGCATATGTGTTCCATTGGTGGGGATTTTGAAGCAGAGACCAAATAACATCTTTTTTTTTTTTTTTTTTTTTTTTTTGAGACAGAGTCTCGCTCTGTCACCCAGGCTGGAGTGCAGTGGTGCGATCTGGGCTCACTGCAACCTTCATCTCCCGGGTTCAAGCCATTCTCCTGCCTCAGCCTCCTGAGTAGCTGGGATTACAGGCACCCACCACCATGCCCAGCTAATTTTTGTATTTTTAGTAGAGATGGGGCTTCACCATGTTGGCCAGGCTGGTCTTGAACTCCTGACCTTGTGATCCACCTGCCTCAGCCTCCCAAAGTGCTGGGATCACAGGTGTGAGCCACCGCGCCAGACCCAAATGACATCTTATTTGGACAATCACAGGAGAGTCATACCCAGGACAGAAAGCTGGATAGCACCTCAGTTTCTTTAGACTTCATGATTCTGTTTTCTGTTTCTTCCTGAGATGGAGAATTAGCACAACGTACAGGCTCCTGCTGCCAAAATCAACCCTTGAGAAACCATAGAAGCAAGAGGGAAAGATGAATTCCAGGAACTGACAACACTTGCAACACAAAACTCTGAGAAATCTCTGGAGTGACAGCAGCTTATCTCATCGGGCGTGGGGTGGGGGACGTAGCGGCTGCAGTGGGGGGCTGAGGGAAGAGGCCCAAAGCCGCCTTGGGAGAGGAGGTTGGATGTAAGCTTTACAAATTCTGCTCTGGTGGCCCCACATCTGCTCCACGCAGGAGTTGCCTGAGGACAAGCCTTGACTGCCCCAGCACAGAAATGGCTACAGTGGCTCAGTGCTGGTGTCCTGTTGTCTTAGGGTGTGGGGGTGAGGCAGCACTTATATCTGGCAGAAGAAACTCTGATGGAAGGGGGGAGTTGATGAAAATAGAGGGTGTCTGAGCAGCTGCACTCAGGATCCCCCTAACCTTCACTCTTAGCCCCCAGGCTGGTGGGTGGCCACCTTGGAGACGGCCTCCTACATGTGCTGAATCATTAAGGGTTTCAAGTTAAACCTCCCCACAGAGGTTTCTGGTGAGTGATGGACAGTGTCTTGGGTGGCGGGGCTCCCACCCTGCCCTGGGGCTTATGCCCTGCCACTCCTGTGGCCCTCTGGAATGTGCAGCACTGGAACCCCTCAGTGGTATTCCGGGGGACTGCAAGTTCACCTGGGCACAACCATGCTCCTGCTGAGTACTCCTGCTGAAAAGGGCCACAAACTGTGCAGAAGTGTTGCAAGAGTTGGGATTCAAATGGATTCTGATTAATATGAGTGAAGAAATAAGGGATGGTAGTATCAATATAAAATACTGGGAAGAAATTGTAAGAATAAAGAACTGGAAGCACTAGGTCTGAAAATAATGTGGATTCCACTATGCTGCTCTCCCCTGTGCTCTGTGAACATTGCTCATTTACATACTCACTAGAATAAGACAGGTGCTATTATTAAGCCCATTTTGCAGATTAGGGAAGTAAAGCACAGAAAGGTTAAGTAACTTGTCTGCAATTATAGGCAGAGCTGGGATTTGAACACAAATAATCTATCTCTGTGTCCAGCCCTTAGCCATTCCACCGGGTCTCACACTTGATTAAAGATCTTAATGGCAGGCATGGTGGTGCACACCTGTAATCCCAGCTACCTGGGGGTCTCAGACAGAATGATGCCTTGAGCCCAAGAGTTTGAGTCTTGGGCAACACAGCAAGACCCTGACTCTAAAACAAAACAAAACATAGCAATGAATGGGGAAAATGGTAGAGTAAGTATAGCTAAAGGAACTTATGGGTTGCAATATTAGACTAAGGAGCTTTTCTAGAAAGCATGAGGAATGTATGAAGTAACAGAAAACAAAAAAAAAAAGGTAAGAAATATGGCGAATAAAGTAGAAGTGCCAGTATTCAGATTATCAGACCTAGAAAGAGAGAAGGATTAGAAAATAGGAGGCTCTATGATTCTAAACCAAATTGCTCAAGGAATGTTTTTACCTCACTCCTGAACTGACAACAGGGGTGGGTTTCAGCACCTTCAATATCTATCTTTCCCATTCCTGCCAGTGGTGAGGAATTTGTCAACGAAATCAGGAAATCTGAATTCACCATCCCTGCTGGCTTTCACTGAAGGAGACCATTCTGTCCAGGTGAATAGCCAGTTACAGCATTTGGGGGTTTTTGCAGACAGAGTAACAGGGTGTAGAAATCAGAGGCACATAAAGGTTTGGGGAACGGGGTGGCAAACTGGTCTCCGGGATATTGTTAGCTATATGGAAACGTGGACAGAACCAATGGGAAAGGGTGTTCTTTTAGATCTTTTAGTCAGAAAACTACAGCCAATGAGCCAGATCCAGCAGCCGCCTGTGTTTGTAAACCATCTTTTATTGGAACACAGACACGCCTGTTCGTTTATTTATTGTCTGTGGTTGTTTTTCCCCTACAATGGCAGAGTCGAGTAGACAGAGTCCGGATGGCCCACAAAGAGTACAAATTATTTACTATCTGGCCCTTTACAGAAAACGTTTGCTGACCTCAGACCTGGATTCATGCTTCTGGGTTAAAATCCGTCAGGGCATCCTGCTTGTCCCCTCATGCCTCCCTCCCTTGCACCGTGTCCACACGGGACTCTTCCTCTACCCCAGCCCCCCACACTGGGCTCAGTTACTGGAATTCATCACTCATGGGCGGGCTCCCGGTGGGATGGTTAGCTCCTCTGCTTGCTCCTGAGTAATTAGAAGGGTCGTTTCATATTCTTCTGTGTTCTCAGAGGTGCTGCCCACCTGTGCATTCGGGCAGGGAGGGCTCAGCTCCCTTAGTGGTGGTTGGAGTGAAGGAAGGATGAACCACAGACCAGAGGGTAGTTCCTTCAGCGGCAGGCAGCACTCACAGCTCACTTAATTTGCACAAAGCATACAGAGAGAACCTGACCTCTTGCTCAAGAAAGAAAGAAAAAATACAGCTGGAGCTGGGACTGGGAGGGAGAGAAAGGGCTCTCTTCTGGACAGGCGGCTGCTTGTGTTGCGTTGGAGTCCTCTGTCTGTACCTCCATCTGCCCTGGTGAGATAACATTTCACGATGAGAGCTGAGGAGGTGGCTCCCTCCCGCAGAGGTGCATGACTTGGCTGGAGTGTTTTGCTTCGCTGGCACACGTCTTCTCTTTTCAAGTTAGCTGAGCTCACACATCCCCCTTGCTTGTTTGCAAAGTCCATATGGGAGATGAAGGCGAGACAGTTTGACTAAGGGCAGAAGGAGGGAGTGAAGAGGAGGAAATGTGGGAGCGGGGATGCCTGGCCAGACCGAGCCTTCCTCAAATTAGGTCACTGTTTATATAAAAAGTTAAAATTAAACCGAGGACTATTTTCCAAGGTTTCTGACACTGGACATGGCTCTGTGCAGCATCCCTGGAATGCAGTGCAATAAACATCACAGAGCACATGACGTCACACTGAGAGAGAAGCCAGGGAATGTCACTAGCAATGAATCCCAGGCTCTACACAATTATGCTGGAGACAGACAACATCCTTGTTCTCTCTGACTCTTTCCTCTGAGTTTTCCTGCTGGCTTTTTCTGTTCTTCTAATTCTCACATTTTTATCCATGAGGCAACCATGTACCCTGAGAGTTACCACACACAGGGCTCTATGTTTCCGTTTGGCCAATAGCATAAAGCTCTTCAACAAAGCTTTGACCTTCCTTCTCTTTCCAACAAATTGTTACGACCTTACCTTCTCATGGTGATTCCTCAACATGAAACAGCAAGGTAGGTTTCATTATCACCAATCTGCAGATGGAAAAAGCAGGCTCAGAGAGGTTCAAGGACTTCCTTAAAATCACAGAGCAAGACAGCGGCTGAGAGGCACTCAAAGCAAGGTGGCCTATGAGCTTCTCAGTATACCACACCACCCTTCTGACTGCTCTTGTCCTGGCACACCTCCATATGTTTGCCATGTTTAAGTGGCAATTAGAAGGGATGTCCCCTGAGGGAAGGAACTCCGGCATGTGCCTTAATGCACCTGTGGTGTCCAGCACAGTGCTTGCTACATCATAGGCATTCAACAGTCCGTGTTCAGTGAAGATCCTTATATATGCCCGTTAGCCATGTGTTTGACTTTTTCCCTTGTAGTCTGGAAGGTCTTTGAAGGCCTGGGTTATGATTTTTCCTTAATGTGGGGCCAAGTCAATAACCTCAACCTCTGCCTCCAAGGGATTTAAATGGAAATGAAACACTGAGTATAAGATGAACCCACCCGATCCACCAAGCAGTATTCTTTATATGGCTTCCCTAGTGTCAAAATATATCCCTTCAGGCCTGGCCATTGTTGACTCCATTGTTGACATCCTGTCTCCATCTGGTAGTCAGATTCCTCTTCCATGTTTGAATTCTGTATCTATGTTTTTAAATAAGCCAGGAAACACTCACCCCTCCAGCTCCAAATTCGTTCTTCTTTTCATGCCTTTTCTGTTTCCGGGCTCCACGCCACAATCTCCCTCCATTAGAATTAAGAAATAGTGCTCAGAGAGTCATATGTCCACCTAGTTAGCACCTCTCCTTCGGGACAGCTTCTCTGAGGGTGGCTCCCACATATGCCAGGCTTTTCTCCTAGCGATTCCTAGGTTGTCAGTGTCAGAGGCAGGGAGGAGCATGTGTGAGGATGGCTGTGGGTAGGGGAGGAGAGGGGAAGGTGCAGAACATTGTTACACGAGGCACTCTGTCATGGTGATTGAAGGAAGCAGTTTCTTGGCCATGTGTCCAGGATGTGCTTTAAGGGAGCCAAGATGGATCATTCATATCTTATGAAGAGTTGTATTTGGAATCTTTAAATAAATAGGAAATGCTTGTCTCTCCTTATCTAACTCTCCATTTGTCTTTTTTAAATCCTAAGTTTCATAAAGATACCTGGAATTAAATCATCCCAAGTTAGGGTTCCATAAAAGTCATTAGCCAGCAAAATCTTTCTCTCTGGGGCCACCTTTTTCTGGGAAGTTCCCTCAGCTCTGCCCGTCCTCCTACCCTCCGCTGTACTCCCCACAGCTGTCCTTCACAACACTTAGCACACTGTGCTGGGGTGAGATGAGCTCCCTCGTCTCTCTCCCTTTCCCTGTCTTCTCTATTCACACAGAACCTGGCTCATAACAGAGGGCCAACAAAAGACTGTTGAGGGAATTAATAAATGAGTAAAATTTTCTTGACATTTAGTTTGAATTTTTATTCTCAGATTTCAACATAGGACTATCCTACAAGTATCACAAAAGCAGAAATTCCCTGAGGGGAATCTCATATGTGATTATTGAATTATTTTCTAGATTGTAATTTATTCTGCTTTTGCATTCTTTCTGTTTCAGTTGTCTATTACTTGGTAACAATCTCCTCCCATTATTTAAGAGTTGGTGGTTGGCAGGGCTCAGCTGGCAGTTCTTCAGCACGAAAGTGCAATAGCTCAGGTCACTCATCAGGTGCGTTCACCTGGAAGTTCACTGAGACTTACACATCCTTAACGGTCTCTTATTCTGTGGGGGTCTTTCTCTATGTGGTTGCTCATCATTCAGTGATCTAGCCCGAACTTCTTCATAGAATGGCAGGTGGCTTCCAAGAGGAAGCATTTCAAGAGGACAAGCCCCAATGTGCAAGTGCTTATCCAGCTTCTGCTTGGTCACATTTCCTGCTGTTCCATTGGCCGAAGCAAGCCCCATGGCCAAGTCCTGTATCAATGTAGAAGGGACCGCGCGAGGGCATGTGATAGTCTACCACTGTTACAGAACCCAGCTGGGTCTGTTTGACCATGCATGGCAGAAACCCAAACACTGAAGTGTTGAATTTTTTAGAAAGAAAGTGTTATTGCAGGGCAGCCAAACAAGAAGATAGGAGATGGGTTCAAATCTATCTGCTCATCTCAGCTCACAAGTAGTATATTTAAGGTCAGTGGTTTTAGGCAGAGGATTTGGGGGGTGGTTAAGGACTTGTGGAAAGGAAAGGGAAGTTAGGAAATTCTCTTGGGCATACAGTTATCCTTCATAGGTCACATGTGTAAATTCCGGGGTTGGGGATTGGTACAAAACGTGGTGGAAATTTGGGATGTGATGTTAAAGGTCACCCAGCCAGCAAGCTAATCTCCTTTGCACAAGCTCCAGCCAGCCATATTGGTTCTGGCTGGTTTTAGCTGGCCCTGTGGTTTAGTAAGTGGACATCCTATAAACAAGCTCATACATTTTGTTAACCACCAAAATCCCTTTTAGCCCTGTTCTTTGGTCCGTTTAACCCTGTGAGGAACAGTTTTACCACACTTCCTGCACCTTTCTAAGTATTCCCTTGTCACATATTTTAATACTTCCAGTGAGCCTTGTAGATGGACTCCCTTATCTTGAGTTGATTAATAACATACATTGAATGCTGACTAGATGCCAAGTGCCCTGAAGTGATAGAAAATAGGCTCCTTGCCTCAAAGACTATATATTTTATTTGGGGACTTACAATATACAGATTTGAAAATATCTTAAGCCATCTACCAGTGCTGTTTTATGCATATCATATAAATATGAGTCACTAATGCCACTGAAGTAAGCACAGTGAAAATTTCAGTGGTCAGAGTTGCTATGTGATCTAGGTTGCCACCTCTATCCCTGTCCAGAGAAGCTCGTTGTCAATTGATACCAATTCTAAGAAAGAGAACTCCAGCAATTCCTTAGGGAAAAAAATATAAATCTCATGAATGAAACACAGTTGTAGCCCTTGTGATGGCAGCAGCGGGCCGTCTGGAGCGGCCACTGAAATCACACTGACCGCAGCAGGGAGGTGCTGCTGGGGCTACATGTTCTGTGGAGCTAGTGGGAGCCTTCCAAGTTGGGGTGGGAGCTCCCCAGGTGCCACTGCAGCCACCCAAGCCACAACCTGGGCATCCCTGTGCTCTCAAGGCCCAGGAGCAGGGGGAAGCCTGCCCTCCTGGGTGCAGCTGCAGCCATCCAAGTTGCAGCTGTAGACCTGGGCCTCTTGCTCCACAGAGCAGACAGGAGCCCCACCCTCCTGAGTGCGACTGCAGCTGTCCAAGTCAGGGCTGTGGACCCGAGTCTCCCCGTGCCCTTGGGGGCCTGAGAAGACCACCCCTCTTGCCCTTGCAGGCTTGGAAGTGCCTACTTCTGCTGCCTGGGTTTTCTGTCAGCACCTGCTCCGATCTCGGAGCAATGTGGAGCCAAGCCAAGGTGTTGTCGCAGCCCGCCAGGAGTGCACATGCTCAGGGCAGCACTGACACACCGGCCCCCTGCTGCCTTGTCCCCCTCTGGACTTTTGGCACCAGCAAGCACAAGAGAAAGGCCAAGGTGGGGCTGAAGACAGCCTGACACCAGCCTGCAGGTGCCCCTTGGCACAAGCAGCCTGGGCACCATGGAGGGCAGCAGGAGGCAGACAGGATCCTGGGCAGAAGAGGGTGGGTACCTGATGAGGCCCCACCTTCAGGCCTGGGAGAGCCTGAAGGCTGGGGGCTGGCCTGCCAGTCCAGCAGACCAGAGGAAGAACTTGTGGTGCCTTTTCTGGGCCCACCTATGGCCACCTCTGGACCAACTGGCATGTAATTCCTCCCTCTGAGGCCCACAAAGCCCTGGGCTCAGCTGGAGCTCAGCAGACATCGGGATGACCAGCTGCAGAGAGGAGCTACCCACTCCAGGGCCTCCTCTCTGCTGAGAGCTGTAGATGTCAGGATGACTAGCTGCAGAGAGCACAGAGAGACAACACTGGGATGACCTGCCTTCAGGGAGGAGCCACCCACTCTTCTCCTCCACTGAGAGCTGCAGACAACGGGAAGACCAGCTACAGGGAGGAGCTACCCTCTCTGCTGATAGCTAAACATTTGTCGGGATGACTTGCCTAGCAGAGAGGAGCTACCCTCTCTGCTAGGAGCTGAACACTCATTGGGACACCCTGGCTGTAGAAAGGAGCTACCCACTGCGGGTTTCCTCTGAGCTGTTCTATCACTCAATAAAGCTCCTCTTCATCTCGCTCACCCTCCACTTGTCTGCATACCTTATTCTTCCTGGTCTCAGGACAAGAACTTGGAACCCGCCAAATGGTGAGGCTAAAAATGCTGCAACATCAACAGGGCTGAGACATGCACCTTTCTTGTCACATTGTGGGCAAAGAGAAAAAAAGAAGAGCTGGGGCCCTTCAGGGACCCCAGACCTGGGAGCTGCCTAAGCCAGGGCTAGGACTTCCTCTTTGGGGCCCCACAGTTCCTAGCATCTCCAAGCTCCTGGGTGCCACTGTATTCCCAGCTGCCAACTGTGGAAGCTGCTTGTGATGCACCTGGTCCAGCTGCAGCTTCACAGAGAGCCAGCACCCATGCTGGCACCTGGAGCTGCCTGCCCTGCTGCAGTAGCTGGCATGTCTGACTGCACAGTAGCCAGACCCCACACTTACTCACACATCCCTCGCCACTCCACGCAGTCTCCCTTGGCAGGCATGGGGTCCAGGCCAGTATCATGAGCCGAACGCAGTCTACTAGGATGAGTGGGCAGAACAAACCCAGTGGGCCTGAGCAAAACTCAGGCACAGGTGCCACCAGCCACAGAGGTTTCCGGCCTCTGTGACACCCCAAATGATCCTGTGACACTAGTATGACGAGCTTTTTATCATGATTATCACAATTTATATAGTTATTGTGTTTATCTTTTAGCTTCCTTCCTCTTAATCCCTCACCTAAATAATCATCCAAAGCTATTGGGAGGGAGGAGGGTGCAAGGTGTTCTCAAGGAAGGCAGTGGTTCTCATAGTGCAGCCCCTTAACCAGCAGCAACTTGAAAGTTGTCAGAAATGCAGGTTCTCAGGCCATCCCCACTCCTACTGCATCAGAACCTCTTGGTGTGGGGCCCAGCAATCTGTGTTTTCACAGCTCTCAGTGATTCTGATGTACAACTAAGTCTGAGAGGCACTGATTTGGGGGCCACATGATTAGGCCATGGTTGTTATTGAGGTGACTTAGCTAGAGCAGGTCATTCTAATTACCTAAGATGGCTGTTCACATACCTGCTGCCAGGTCAGTGCTGCAGCATCTGCCCTAACAAGCAATGAGAGATGAAATCAGATGCTTTTGGTAAAATCACCCAGTTTCTCAGAGAGAAGAAAACTCTCCAGAGAATTTCTACTGCAGAGATTTGGCACATTATGTGCACTAATTTAGACATACCAATTGAAAATTTCTTTTTATTTTTTTCTATAGACATTGCATAGAAATTCTCTAGAATTTCAAGTACAAGTAACTGCTAGAGGAGCTCTTTGGCACAAGTGTCTGCTGTTACTCTATTTTCTTTTCATTTTCCTATCACATCCCGGGCAAGAATGGCAGATGAGATATACAAAAATCAGGTTAGAAAGAAAGTAATCATACTTCTCTGAAAAAAAGTTTTCCCCCAGATCCAAGATGAAAATTAGAAAGAATTTCATCTTTCCAGAATTGTCAAGCCATCTGGCAAAAGAGCTGACTGATACAATTTTTATATTATTGACCAAATTCTCATACCAGTTTCTCCTTTTCTCGTAAGTGTAAATATTTTCCAGTTAAATCTTTGGGGTTGGCAGTGGCGGTGTGGGTGGTTCTTCACTGAAGGACTCTTGACTTTTTCCATTTCAGACTAAGTGGAGGCAATTTAGAATTATGAATTAAAAGCCTCACACATTCCTGTCTGATTCAACAGTATCATATCTGTAAATTTATTCCCATTGAAGTAACTAAGAATGTGTGCAAAAAAGAGCCATAAAGTATTTATTTCATCATCATTTTTAATAGGAAAAAAACTGGGAGCAACCTAAATATTTAACAATAGAGAATTATTTTGGAAAGTATGCATGTTTATACATACAGCTGAATAATATACCGCCTTTAAAATGGCAATTCATATGGATTGTAGAAGACTATTACCTGACATGGAAAGATGTTCAGGATATGTCATTAACCGGGAGAAGCAGGTTCCATATAGTAGGCACAGACACTTCACATTCAGTAGAATGGCTACTATTAAACAGGGAAAATAACGAGCACTGTTGAGACTGCGGAGAGCTTGGAACCCTTGTGCACTGCTGATGAGAATGTAAAATGAGGCAGCCACGTGGAAAAAGTATGGCAGTTCCTCAAAAAGTTAAACATACAATCACCACTGGATCCAGCAATTCCGCTTCTAGGTATATACCCAAAAGAATTGAAAGCAGGGCCTCAAAGTGATACTTATACACCAGTACTTATAGCAGCAGTATTCAGAACAGCTGAAAGGTGAAAACAACTCAAGTGTCCATCAACAAATGATTGAATAAACAAAATGTGACATATTAGCCTTAAAAAAGGGAATGGAATTCTGCTACATGTTACAACATGGATTAACCTTGAAAACATTATGCTGAGTGAAATAAGCTAGACACAAAAAGACACAGATTGTATAATTCCACTTATATGAGGAACCATTCAATTCATAGACACAAAAGTAGAATAGAAGTTACCAAGAGTTGGAGGGAGAGAAGAATGGGAACTTGTTCTTTAATGGGCAGAGAGTTTCTGTTTGGGATGATGAAAAACTTCTAGAAATAGACAGTGGCGATGGTTCCATGACAGAGTGAACGTACTTAATGCCACTGAATTGTACACTTACAAATTGTTAAAATGGGTGGGGCATGGTGGCTCATGCCTGTAATCCCAGCACTCTGGGAAGCCAAGGCAGGCGGATTGCTTGAGTCCAGGAGTTTGAGACCAGCCTGGGCAACATGGTGAAACCCCATCTCTACCAAAAATACAAAAATTAGTCTGGTGTGCGGGCATATGCCTGTAGTCCCAGCTACTCGGGAGGCTGAGGTGGATGAATTGTTTGAGTCCGGGAGGTTGAAGATGCAGTGAGCTGAGATCACGCCACTGCACTCCAACCTGAATGACAACAAGATCCTGTCTCAAAAAAAAAAAAAACAAACACAAATGGCAAAATTTATGTTTACTATTATGTATATTGCCATTTATGTACACTTTATCACAGTAAAAATGGAAAACATTGTATGTACAATAATATTTTTACAAATATGTAACACCCACATATTTCCTTAATTTTAAAATGTCATTATTTGTATGAAATACTATTAACTTAATAACAGTTTTTTCGGACGAAAGGAAATACTATCATATTATATGTACTCACATATTTAAACTGATTCCAAAAATACCAAACTTTGGAAAATTTGCATCTTAGGAATTAGGAAATGTGTACGTAGGCATGGAAAAACATCTGGAAAATGCTCACCACTAGTATAGTATTTTGGGTGGCAGAATTATGGGTATTCTTTATTATTCTATTTTTCCTATATGCATTTTTACATTTTTCTATATATAGCACTATTTTTGTAATAGTAAGTTTTTATTGAAGGGCATATTAAAAAATATGCCCTTTCTACAATGGTTTTTTTTGAATCTAAGAATTTACAGTTTCATCTACAACATACACTCCCGCCCAGAAAACAATGCCAGGGATCAAAATCACCATGAAAAGACCTTTCTGCATTCAACCAGGGTGCGGGAACGAGCCATCACTAAGCTCTGTTTTGCTTCATCCAACTTCCCTGCGCCCAGCATCCACATCAATATTTACACACTCCATCATTCCTCGGGTTATTTATTTTCCTTGGTCCATTTTGCACAGTGACTAAGTTTTGCAGCATGGAAGTTGACAGAATTTGTCATTGATATCAATCTTTATTAAGTTTACTGCTGAGAGCTCAGAAAATGGTGGTTCTGGAGCAAGGAACAGGGTGAGAGCAGGAAGAACATCAGGCACTAAGAAAAGCTGTGTGTGTGTGTGTGTGTGTGTGTGTGTGTGTGTGTGTGTGTGTGTGTAAAATGTTTGTCATTGTTGCTCCAACCTTAATTTGTTGATGATTGCATTTCTCTGTAATACTTTTTATTTTTTACAATCAAACAAAATCTACAATTCTGCTACTCAGCAGCCACCACCAAGAAGAGGCAAGAGAGGCCTCTCCTCTCTTGCCTCTTCCTGGCAAGACTCCTGGCCGAGCCTGAGGCTCTGAATCTCATGGGCTTCCTTCTGCTGCAGAGCCAGCCTCTCACAAAGAGCTGGGTTCTGTAGAGAAGAATCTTCAGGCAGCAAGTCTTCTTCTGGATCTTCTGAAACTGAAGAAACTAAGACCGTGTGTAGCATGACATTTATTGCTTGTGTATTATATGGTGTGTTTGGAAAGAGCAAGGTGAAACTGCCCCATAAACTTTATAAAATTAGTTAGAGAAGAAGGGAGGGAGAAACAAAAATAAACTAAGCTTGCAGCACGTTTCACATTAATCATTAAGCGAGCTTACTCTCCGCCCTGCTTCCTCAAGGCTCTTTGGTGCCTATGGTCCTAGAATCATGTAGACCTTAGACGATAGTTCTCCTGAACAGCTCTTTAGGTAACAACTTGAACATTATGAAACGTTAAGTTTTCCCTTTGAGATATTCCTTCAGGTCCTGCAAACTGATGTAACAACTGACTCAACTGGTCTGAAGGGCCCACAAGGAGCTAACTCACCAATGGATGCAGCTTCCACATCTCCGTGATTTCCTCCTCCCTGCCCCAACCAACAACCTCAATTTTCAAACCCTTCATCTTCCACAGTCCCCTTAAAAGCCCCAGCCCGGAACTCCTCAGGAAGACAGATTTGGGGGTCTCCTCCCATCTCCTCACACAATGCCCTGCAATCATTAAACTCTTTCTCTGCTGCAAACCCTACTGTCTCAGTGTAATGGGTCCATTACTGGGCAGCGGGCATATGAACCTGTTGGTCCTGTAACAAAGAGCTCTAGAAAGAACCCTACTGCTCGGCTTCACTGCTTCTAGCTGTGTGATCTTTGACAGATTCCTCACCGCTCTATGCCTCTAGTCCCTAACCTGAAACATAGGGCAAATAATACTCCCTACCTCACAGAATTGTTATGTTATTAAATAAGTTAATATATATAAAGTACTTGGAATAATTCCTGAAGCATAGGATGCACACAACAAAGGTTAGTTCTTTTATTATAATTTGGAGCCAGTTCCCACTAAAAGCTATAACCCAGGCTGGGGGGCTACGCTTTTACTCTCAACAGAAAGATCTGTGTTGAGAAGGGTAGCTCTTTCCCACTGCAGATTTATATAGGAAGGAAGAGAAAATTCTAAGCTGGTCTTCATGCTGTCCTTTATTAGTGTGGGTTGGCAGCCTCAAGCATGAGGCCAGGCTACAGAATGCTAGGGACCCAAATTAATGCAAAAACTTGCCTAGTGTGCAACTGAAGGAGATGGAGCAAGTCAGTTTAAACAGAGCCACAAACAACAGTAAGCTTTAAATGTCTCAGCTACAGTCTCAGACTCACATCATCTTACAGGCAGAAGAACGTGGAGTAAATAGTTGTGTCACATCAACCTTTTTAGCCATTCTGCTGAGCATGAAAATTAGTCCTGTAAGCAAAATACCTGAATTACCTTTTAAACTTTTCTTTATTGAATGAATTTCAATAAAGTGAACATACCCATGGACTTCCTACCCAGATAAAGATACAGGACATTACCAGAATGTCAGAACTTTCTAATAATTGCTGCACTGCAGTGTCAACTTTGTTGTAAATCAGGGGATTTAAATGTGTATGTTCAGACTTTGTAGTCAGTTCCAACGGTCTACCAGCCACCAAGATTACACTGTTTTAAATTAACGTAGCTTTATGATACTTCCTAATATCTAGTATTTTATTTCTTTTCTCTCTTTTTTTTTTTTGAGATGGAGTCTCACTCTGTCGCCCAGGTTGGAGTGCAGTGCTGTGATCTCAGCTCACTGCAAACTCAGCTCCTGGGTTCAAGCTATTCTCCTGCCTCAGCCTTCTAAGTAGCTGGGATTACAGGTGTCTGCCACCATGCCTGGCTAATTTTTGTATTTTTAGTAGAGATGGGGTTTCACCATGTTGGCCAGGCTGGTCTCGAACTCCTGGCCTCTGGTGATCCACCTGCCTGGGCCTCCCAAAGTGCTGGGATTACAGGCATGAGCCTCTGTGCCCAGCCAGTACTTTATTTCAACTTTGTTTTTCTTTAAGATTGTCTTGGACACTTTTTGTCCTTAGCATTTCCATATAAATTTGGAATCAGATTGTAAATTTCTAAAAAAAACCTGCTGAAATTTTTATTGGGATTACATTGACTACACAGATCAATTTAGGGGAGAAAATGACACCTTTATCAACACTGAATCTTCCAGTCTATGAACACAGTATATCCCTCCATTTATTTAGGTCTTCTTTAATTTCTCTTAGTAAAGCTTCATAGAGGGGTAGGGGTCTTGAAAAACAATTTCTAGGTTAAAGGGCATCGTCTTAAAATTTTGTTTTCTAATTATTTGTTCCAATCTAAGAATACAATTAATTTTTTTTGCATCCTGACCTTGAAGCCAATGGCTTTGGTAAATCCACTTATTAAATATCATAGTTTATCAGTAGATTCTTTTTGAGATTCTACATACATAAGCATATTTTCTTTATACAGTAATAGTTTTTAAAGACTTTTTCCCAATTCTTATAACTCTAATTTTTTTATTCTTTATTGTAGTACGCCCTCCAGTAAAATGTCATATAGAAATGATAGCTGAAATCCTCATATTTTCCCAAAATCAAGTGAAAATATTTCAGTACACTATTGTTAAGTAGGATGCTTGCCATGGATATTTTGTGTATACCCTTTGTTAGTTTAAAGCAGTTCTTCTAATTCCAAATTTACTGAGAGTTTTCATCATGAATAAGTGTTGAATTTTATTAAATAATTTTAATGCATCTGAGGAGATGATGATATGATTTTTTGCCTTCATCTGTTGTTAATGTGGAGAGTTTCACTAATTGATTTTGGAATGTTAAGCCAACCTCGCACACTTTGAATAAAGACAATTTGGCCATTATGCACTATCTTTTTATACATTAATGGTTCAGTTTACTATTTTTTTTTGTTGGAATCTTTGAGCCTATTTATGACAGGGATTATGTTGTAATTTTTTTTCTTGTAGTATCCTTGTCAAGGTTATGCTAGCCTCATGAAATAAGATAGAAAATGTTTTCTCTATATCTATATTTCAGAATAATTGGTGTTATTTCTTTCTTAAAAGGATGACTTCATGTTGAAGTTATCTGGACCTGGATTTATCTTTGAAGTGAGGTTTTTCATTTGAAATTCAATTTCTTTAGGAGAAATAAGATTGCTTATGTTTTTCTATTTCTCCTTGTGTTCATTTTGTAAGTTGTATTTTTCAACCAATTTTTCTACTTCTAAATTTCTCCACAACTTATTTTAAATATCTGTTGAAACTGTAGTGACTTCCCATTTTTCTTTTTTTTTTTTTTTTTTTTTTTTGACTCCACATTTTGAGGATCCTTTATTTGAAAGAACAATTGGCATTACAGACAAAAATCATAAGGTCAAAAATGACTTCCCATTTTTCATTCTTCATATTGAGAATTTGTGTCTTTTTTTTTTTTTTGTTCTTGATCAGGCTTGTTAGAGTTTGTCAACTTTATCAATCTTTTAAAAAAAAGTTTATCAATCTTTTAAAAAACAACTTTTCGTTTTGTTGATTTTGTCTATTTTTATTTCATTGATTTCTGCTCTTAACTTTATTATTACATTCCTTCAATTTTCTTTAAATTTTTTCTTCTAGTTTCTTGAAATAGATGCTTAATTAATTTCAACTTTTCTTCTTTTTCCATATATGCATTTAAAACAAAAAATTCCCATCTTGGCATTATTTTAGTCACATAACACGAGTTGTTTTGTTTGTTTGTTTTTTGAGACGGAGTCTCGCTCTGTCACCCCAGGCTGGAGTACAGTGGCACGATCTCTTGGCTCACTGCAACCTCCACCTCCTGGGTTCAAGTGATTCTCCTGCCTCAGCCTTCCGAGTAGCTGGGATTACAGGTGCCAGCCACCACGCCCCACTAATTTTTGTATTTTTAGTAGAGATGGGGTTTCACCATGTTGGCCAGGCTGGTCTCAAACTCCTGAGCTCAGGTGATCCACCCACCTTGGCCTTCCAAAGTGCTGGGATTATAGGCGTGAGCCACTGCACCCAGCCCACAAATTTTTATATATAGTATTTTCATTTTTCTTTGGCTCAAAATATTTTCTAATTTCCAGTATGATCTCTTTTTTCACCCTTCAGTTACATAGAAATTTACTGTTAAGTTTTCAAACATTTGGTGTTTCTCTAGGTAGGATTTTGTTACTGGTTTCTAGCTTAATTCTACAGTGCTTAGAGAATATACTCTGGTTTCTATCCTTGCGAAATCTGTTGGGACTCACTTTATGGCTCAGAATTAATTCAGTTTTAGTAAAATATTCCTTGGGCACTTAATGCCTTTATATTCAGCACTTTGAGGGTACAATTTTTAATACATGTGAATTAGATTAAGCTTGTTAAAAGTATTTAAATATTCGATATATCCAATTGTTTTATTGATTACTGGGAGAAAACTAGTAAAATCTTCTAGCACATTTGCATATTTGTCTAATTTTCCTTTTGATTCTATAAAATTTTTATTTATATATTTTAAAGTTATATGTTATATGAAGTTTTATATATTAATATATTTTATTTATATATTTTTATTTATTATTTATTTATATATGTTGTATGAAGTTTTAAAGTTTTATGTTATATGTACAACTTCAGCATCATTATATCTTCCTGTTGAATTGACCCTGTTTTATTAACTAAATTTGTCTGCTTCATTAACAAAAATTTCATGTTATCTCTAGTAGAATTTCTTGCCTTAAAGTCTCCTTTTTCTACTAACAGTGGAGCTTTTTCAGCTTTCATTTGGTTACTGGTCATATGGTGTATCTCTTTCAATCTTTCAGTTTTCTTACATTTAGATTGTGTCTATGTAAGTAGCATATAGTTGCGGTATTTTAAAATACAGTCTGACTTCCTTTGTTTCAATTGGAATATATGTTCTATTTACATTTAAAATAATTACAGGTAAATGTAGGTTTGTATCTACCATGCAATTATGTTTTATTTTTCACACATGTCCTTTGCGTCCCTATTCTTTGCTTTCTAACCTTCTTTAGTATTTTCTGAGTATATTTTATTATTCCTTTTCTGTCTATTAGCTTTTTGTTTATATCTTTTAGCACTGTTATCTTAGTGGTTGCCCTAGAGATTACCATATGCAAACTCAATTTGTTAGCATCAATGTCAACTTTGTATATTTACCACTTCCTGGATTTAGAATACTCACTTCATTTACTTTCCTCCAGCCTTTTGTGCTATTGCTTTCATGTTTTTTACTTCCATGTATATTTTAAACACAAGACATTTTTATTTCTGTTTTCATCAGATAAGGTTGATATAGATTTACCTACACAATTATCCTGCCCATTGCTCTCCAGTCGTTATCTGCTTTACAGTATTTCCTTCCAGAATTATTTTCCTTCAATCTGAACATCTCTTTTCAGTATTTTATTTGCATGGTTCTGCCAACAATTAATTCTCTGAGTTTGTTTATCTGAATACTTTTTTTTTATTATGCCTTTACCTTGAAGGACGTTGTCTTGGGGTATACAATTCTAGGTGGGCAGTCATTTACTTACTTCATTTATCTACATGTAACACTTTAATAATGACTTTTTTTCTGGCTTCTATTTTATTCTTTTTTTTTTTTTTTTTTTGAGACAGGGTCTCACTCTGTCACCCAGGCTGGACTACAGTGGTGCAATTTTGGTGGCTCACTGCAACCTCCACCTCCTGGGCTCAAGTGATTCTCCTGCCTCAGCCTCCTGAGTAGTTGGGACTACAGGGGCCTACCACCACACCCAGCTAATTTTTGTATTTTTAGTAGAGATAGAGTTTTGCCATGTTGGCTGTGCTGGTCTCCAACTCCTGGCCTCAAGTGATCCACCCACCTCAGCCACCTAACGTGCTGAGATTACAGGTGTGTCTGGCTTCTATTTCTATTGTCTATGTTATTATTGTTCACATAAATGTAATGTGTCTTTCTCTGGCTGCTTTTAAGATTTTCTCTTTGTCTTTGATTTCTGCGGTTTTACCATGCTATTCTAGTATTTTTGTTTGTTTGGCATTTATCCTGTTTTGAAAAACCATTTTGAAAAATTCTCAATCAGAATGCCTTTAAATATTTTTCTGTTTATGCACATATTAAGCTACATGAAATTTTTTCACAGCTCACTGATACTTTTATCATTTGTTTGAGTCTATTTTTTCTGTGCTTCATTTAGGATATTTGCTCTTACTATACATCTTCAAGTTCACTAATTTTTTCTTCTACCATGTCTAATCTGCCATCAATCCCATTTATTATTTAATCTCAGACAGTAAAGTTTTTCTCCAGAAGTTTCATTTGGGCCTTTTAAAATATTTTCCATATCTCTACTTCACTATCTGAACATACAGAATAAAGTTCTGACAACTGGTTTGTTCTTGTCTGCTACTTCTAACTAACATCTGTGCTGGTTCTGGATTGCCTTCAATTCACTGATTATTCTCCTCACTATGGGTCATGGTTCTTTGAATGCTTGATATCTTTATTTGGATGCCAGACATTGTGGATTTTTACCTTGTTGAGCTCTGAATATTTTTGTTTAAATATTCTTGTATAACTATTCTTGAGCTTTGCTCTGGGATGTATTGGAAATGATTTGATTCTTTCAGATGTAACTTCCATGATTGGTTAGGCAGGTCCATAACTGCTTTATCTGAGGCTAATTATTCTCCACTACTAAGGCACAACATTGCTAAGTATTCTACCCAAATGCCTCATGAATTGAGTTTTCCAGTCTGGTTGGTGGGAATAGTCACTATTCTCAGCTTTGTGAATGTGTCAGTCACTATTCTCTCATTCTTTCAGATTTGTTTTCTTGCCCCACTCTTGGGTAGCTTCCTCACATGCATGTGTTGGTCTGTACTCTGTTGTGCACTCATGGGGGACCTTTGCAGACGTTTAGGGTTTTCCCTTTGTATGCCGTCCTATGACCTCGGGCCATGGTGATCTCCTACATCCTCAGCCCCATCTCCTCTGCTCTACCTGGGTTTCCCCTCCCTGCACTGCAGCCTGGAAGTTTTCTCAAGGCAGTAAGCTGGAGTACTCCTAGGACTCCCCTTCATGCTCTGTCTGAATCATTGCCTTTTGTTTCTTGCTGAGAAGTCTTGAAAATCATTTTTTCATATATTTTGTATGTTTTTCTATTGTTGTTTCGGAAAGGAGGATAAATTCACGCCCTTTTATCTCACCTTGGGCAGAAGCAGAAGTTGGTGCATTGCATTTTAAAAATTTAGTTGACTGGGGAACTCTTTTTCATGGTGCACATTTTGGGAAATTTTAGGTTAAAGTTAATCTGACAGGCACTAGACACTCGATATTTTTTTGAACTAAGAAATGGAATTTACCTATTAAAATTCAAATCCCTTTGAGAGGTAAACCCCTTAAATCATTAACATCTATTAGCGCTGATTAGTTTATCTGAAGATTGGCTTTCCATTTATTTCTTGTCTCGCAGAGAAGAAAAAAATGGAAAAAATAAAATTACAGAGTCAGAAAATTAGGTTGTTAGGAGCGGATAAAGATAAGGGCCAAAGCTTAATAGTACCAAAGAATATTTTTTTAATTGATTTTTTTTTTTTTTTTAGCATCTTCTTTTTACAGGTGAGGTGAGGTGAATCTTGCAGAGGGTAAGTGTCTTACCTGAGGTCATGCAGCTTGGAATGGAAGAGCTGGGATTATAGCTTTGTTCTAAACTAGGCAACACATTTAAATGTGTTATCTAGGAAATGATCAATAAATACTAATTTTTCTTTCCTTCTCAATCTAGTGCTGGAGCAGAGGTACTGAATGAGGAAGGGGAGTCTTGGGATACCTTTGGAGGGATCCACAGTTAATGGACTGGCTGCCATAATTGGTCTGAGACACTGGTGCAAACATGGTAGGTATGAGGGACTAAAAGGAAGGAAACAGCCCACTAGAGGACAATAATCCGAGTACAGAGATAGTATGGGAGCAAGTGACACATATGGTAAATTAAAAAGTCACTGCCCCTGTAATCCCAGTACTTTAGGAGGCTGAGGTGGGTGGATCACGAGGTCAGGAGATCAAGACTATCCTGGCTAACACAGTGAAACCTGGTCTCTACTAAAAATGCAAAAAATTACCCTTGGCATGGTGGCATGCACCAGTAGTCCCAGCTACTCGGGAAGCTGAGGCAGGAAAATCGCTTGAACCCAGGAGGTGGAGGTTGCAGTGAGCCGAGATCACGCCACTGCACTCCAGCCTGGGTGACCCAGTAAGACTCTCAAAAAAAAAAAAAAAAAAAAAAAAAAAGTCACTGCCAACAACTGAAAATACCTCCAGGTATTTCCTTCCTTCCTCCCTTCCTCCCTTCCTCCCTTCCTCCCTCCCTCCCTCCCTCCCTCCTTCCTTCCTTCCCACTTCCATAGTGGGAGCTCGGAGCCACATGTAATTTCATTTTTTTTTTTTATAATAATGAACTGCCATGTTTCCTACTTCCAAATTCTAGAGTGCAATTCGTACCTGCTACACTCTGATGAGAGGGTGTAAGCTTTATTTGTAGAGCTGGAGTTAGTTTGGGCATTGCTATCATGATGATAGGCATTTTTAAGAGGCAGAGAATCAGGCAGGAAAATAGCACCAAGTAAATGCAGGGAACAGTTACAACATAAATAGAAAGCTTGGGCTCTTAACTTCAAGAAGCTTAATCTAAGCAGAGACATCAGGAAAACATACATCAAAGGACTTAGTAAAATGCCCCAAGTCAAATCACTGCTGTGCACAATACGTACACTTATAGGAATGATAGCTATTATTATCATAATTTGTTGAGTATCTACTATATGTAGGCATGTAGGCACTTTTTTTAAAAAAATTTAATTTATTTTTTAGAGACAGGATCTTGCTCTGTTGTCCAGGCTAGAGTGCAGTGGTATGATCATAGCTCACTGCAGCCTTGACCTAGTGGACTCAAGCGATCTTCCTGCCTCAGCCTCCTGAGGAGCTAGGACTACAGGCACACACCACCATGCCTGGCTAATATATTTTTTATTTTTTGTAGAGATGAGGTCTCCCTATGTTGTGCAGGCTGGTCTCAAACTCCTGGGCTCATGTGATCCTCCCACCTTGGCCTTCCAAAGTGCTGGAATTCCAGGCGTAAGCCACTGCACCTAGCCCACTTAGGAACTTTCTATATGCTATAGCATTTAATGTTCACTTTTAATGAGGAAATTAGGACCAGAGAGGTGAAGCAACTTGCCCACAATCACACAGCTAGCAAATGACAGAACTAGGTCTCAAGGTCAGGTCTGTCTGTTTCCATCACCTTTGCTCGCATCACCACCCTTCTAAAGACAAACAGAGTAGTGGATCCTTAGATGCCAAGAGATAAACTTGGGATCAACACAGCTGGGAGGACCCAGCAAGAATTGGCAAAGTAGAGGGGCATATTTTATAATTTAAGAAGCAAAATGCTGTCACATGTCAGCAGAGTCAAGGGGGAAAAAAGTGCATAAAACTAAAAAAGTTAAGAATGATAAAGAAAAACCAAGTAGGTAAGGATGAGGGTGTGTTGACCCCTGTTTCAACTTCCCTGGTTTCCTCCCCACAAAATCATTTAGGGAATAGAGAGACAATAACAGGAGGGCAGAGGCACTTAATCAGAGATTTTACAAACCACTAAATCAAAAGAGACTGTGAAATTCCCGCCTGGGGAAGCTAACAGTGAGATTAAGTGGATTAGTCTACTGTACAGGAATCCGGGGAATGCAGGCAGCATGTGCTTTTGTTGTGGATTGCTCAGCAGCAACACGATGGTTTTACATCTCCCAGAAACATATGGGCATGTGCCCTTCTGCAAACCAGCAAGCAAGAGCAGCCTGGCGAGCTGCTTCCCCTACACCACATGTCTCGTTTCAGGAGGTGGCAGATAGTGACATTTTATGGAGAGTTTGCACAGGGAACGTGTGGGAAATGAAAAGGCAACCCAGCTAATCGCACCCATAATTTCTAAGCTCAGAGCCGGGTTCACTACAGTTGTGGGAATAAAAAAAGAACTGGAATTAGGAGTTCTGGTATTAATCCTTGCAAAGAAAGGGAGAAGAGGCCGGGTGCGGTAGCTCACACCTGTAATGCCAGCACTTTGGGAGGCCTAGGCGGGCGGATCGCTTGAGGCCGGGAGTTCGAGACCAGCCTGGTCAACATGGTGAAACCCCTTCTCTACAAACAAACAAACAAAAAAAAAAAATTACAAAAATTCGCCAGGCGTGGTGATGCATGCCTGTAGTCCCAGCTATTCAGGAGGCTGAGGCAGGAGAATCACTTGAGCCCGGGAGGCGGAAGTTACAGTAAGCCAAGATCACGCCTCTACGCTCTGCTTGGGTGACAAAGCGAGACTCATGCCAAAACCAAAAAAAAGTGGGCTGGAGGGGAGTGGGGGAGAAGAAGGAGGCCTCTGACAGTGTGTCTCCCAAACTTTGGAGGCAACTGCTACCTGAAGATGGCCAAGAAGACTCCTTAGTTCCTTTCCTTTTGGTGTTAACGGCAGCAATGGTAGCACATGGAATTAAACTCACAAAACACACAGATTGCTAGTTTCCAGAAATCCACATCCAAACTCCAAAAAGCCAGACATTGGTTAGATATATGTACAAACTCTGACCTGCCTGAGTTAACGGTTGACATCAGCAGTCTATAATAAATAATTAATATAGCCCTAGGAGACATAAAGCCAGCAACATGGTATCTCTCCCTCAGCTTTAAATGGAATGCCAGATAACCTGCTTTGAACAGTAATGTGTTCACAGTATGTGGGAATTAACTGCTCAATATAATAAGTACTATTGAATTTCCCATCTCCATGCACATAGAGGGCAACTGCCACCAAAAACACAGTAATAACAGTAACTGAGTGATGAAAAAAAAAGAGCCCCATTTTTTATTACAACCTTAAAATGTTATAGGTTAAAATAATCTTAAAGGGTTTAAAAAACAGCAATTAAATCTTTCCATTTCTGTTTTCCAAGACTGCAGCTGAGAAAACGAGGGCCTAAGAGCCATACGGTGCTAGCCTTGCTAATAACGCTCTGTGAAAAATCTCATTAATTCAGTCTGGCTCTTCAGATCAGCCGCTAAATCCTTGTATTGTCACTCATCCTCTGGCCTTTTCAGGATTTCCATAGCCTAACTAGAAGTATCTCCATGGAAACCAAGCAGTCCTGCTTTGCACATCCCGGAACTTTTTGTTCCTGACAAAGCTTGACAAATCACATGCAGCATGGAGAGTTTAACATAGCGAACTAAATCCTGACCCGCACTTAGAAATGATAAACCCAAGCATACCAGCTTTATTATAAATGATTTCCTTACAAGATACTTAACCAAGCCAGTGAAATGCTGAACCAGACAAGTTTCAAGAACAAGGTGCTGGGGGGAGAAGGCGGGAAAAAAGGCAAATAAATAAATAGATAAATAGGAACCCCAGGTGTGTTCAGCTGTAGGTTCTGCGAGCTCGTTTTCTGTCTAATTGACTTAAATTGAAAGCAACTGAAGGCGAAAAAGAGCGAGAAGGATGCTGTTTCTGAGAAGGCCTTCCTTTTTTCCTCTGGAGAAAGTGAAATCCTAAATCCATTCCCTCATTTTCCCTAACTCCTGAAGAGAACGGGAATCTACAGGTCTCTATCCCTGGTAAGCCCGGAGGCTGAGTTTTCACAAGGGTAGCAAGAAGCATCCCTCTTCCTCTTCCTGTCCACCTTCCGAAGAGGAGGAGATGGAGCCAGGTTGCAGGTCCTCATCACAGCGGATGCTGTTCCCAGAGGAAGGAAGGCCCCACCTGGGGCAAGGTTGCCAGAAGCCAACGTGACCCCACAGAGACCAGGAACAAACGTTCTTGCCTTTGGACTTCACTTCTTCACAGAGTCAGAGTTATAGGCCAACCTGAAGACGGTATCATGACTCACACACACTTATTCCTCAGCCTCAGCCAGGCTCAAGAGCAAGGCCACTGAAGGAGGAAGGGCCCATCATGGCCTCCCCTGCCTCGTGGCTGCTTTACCTGACACTGATGAGGCTTCCCCGGGGTGAGATGGCGAAGAGGGCGCTGAATGACTTTGAGTTAGGGGGGCTCAAGAGGGTGAGGGCACCATCGTCATTACCCCTTCAGTCTCCTGTCTCCCTCTGGGCATCTCTGCAACGCAGAAGGCTGGCAATGGTGAGACATTATATTGTCAATTACTCAAACTTTAGAATTTCCTGATGCCTCAACTTCCCTGCAAATGGGCTGTGAGCACCTTGCCCAGGTGTCCAGGAGCACCAGTGTGCTAAGGCTGGTCCGGGCCACAGGTTCCCCATTTTGTGCTCCCCTGACTGGGACCTAGTGACATCAACACCACCAGTGCAATCCCCTCACACCTTTTGCTTGTGGATTCCCCTCTGAAGTCCAATAAAGGCGCTTGTCTATGAGTCCTCTCTCTCTCCTCATCTCTTTCTCTCTCTCTCTGTCTCAACTCTGCACTACCTTGGTTGAGTCAGCTCCGTTGGCACTCCTCTGATGTGGCCCCACGTGGCAGGGTGCTCTTCATGACCTTTGCCAGCCTCCATCCATCTACTTAATATGCTCTCCAAGTATAATTCCCATGGCCATGTGGGGTGATCTTTAAAGACCCCACACAGGGGACTGCTCCCCCATTTATAAGAAGCAAGTGACAAAAGAAGGCCCAGGGCAGTACAGGGAAGGCTGGGAAATGTCACAAGTCCTCCTTATATTCTGCCTCCTTAGCCTGAGCCTTGATTCCACTTGGAATCACACTAGGGGTATCTTCAAAGGTCTGAGACAGAAGTCTTCCTTCTTGGGTTCTTGGTGTGGAGGTTGGTGATGTTTTTGAGACACCATAATATTTGTAGCATTGGTGATGCCTTGCCTAGACAAACCACAGAAGACTAGACTGACCTCTGCATGGGCAGCAATGTCTGAACTCTCATCACCCAAGAACTCGCCAACACAGTGCTACTGGGTATTTACAAAAACAACCAGTTCTGGACACATTGTACACAGCCTACAAATATTTGCTGATTAACTGAATTGGGGCCTGTAAGATCCCGCAGCTCCCTCAGATTCTTCAAAGTAAGAGTAAATGAAGCTTAGTCTCATTTCAACCTTCACTGAACACTACTGTGCTCTTTGAAAGTTGAGAATCCATATAATAATAGTAATAATAATAATAATAATAATGGCAGTTAGCTGTTATCAAGTTCTTACCCAGCAATACCAGGCGTTCTTCTGAGTGTTTATTATATACATATATTAGCTCCTTTAATCCTCCTAATGATCATCTGGAGAAGATACTATTATTATGCCTATATTATTACCTTCATTTTATCAATGAAAACACTGAGACACAAAGGGCTTAACGAACTTGCTTAAATTCACGGAGCTGGGCTTTGAACCAAGGCAAACTCTAGCATTTATGCATTTAACCACTGCCCTTTGCTGTCTCTTGTGATACTATCAATGCTAAGTGCCTCAAACCAAAATATTCAGTAAATTATAATAGTTACTGTTGGGGCTCAGAAAACAATACCCCAAAATAAAGACCTCAGAAGTGGCTTCAGAAGCATCCTCAGGGCCAGGCAAGGTGGCTCACGCCTGTAATCCCAACACTTTGGGAGGCCAAGGCAGGTGGATCACATGAGCTCAGGAATTCAAGACCAGCCTAGCCAACATGGAGAAATCCTGTCTCTACTAAAAATACAAAAATTAGCTGGGCATAGTGGCACACGCCTGTAATCCCAGCTACTCGGGAGACTGAGGCAGGAGAATTGCCTGAGCCCAGGAGACAGAGGTTGCAGTGAGCCAAGATTGCGCCACTGCACAGCAGCCTGGCTGACTGAATGAGACTCTGTCTCAAAAAAAAAAAAAAAAGAAGCATCCTCAGAAGCAAACATTTTTCTTCGACCTTCTCCTGTCCTCCTGTCTCTCAGTCCTATTCTCCCCCAAGACTAGTCATAGAAATTGGGATTCCCTCTTTCCCAAGTGGACTCATAGAAACCAGAACCCCTTTTCCCTAAAGCTAGGCATGAAACCTAAAAGTATTACTCTAATTTCCCTTCCACCTTTCTGTGTAAAAACTGGACATTCAGAAATGATCTGATCTACCTTGTTTGACTGTCAGTCATAAGACCTCCACTGCCATTCCAGAGAGAGTCCTGTCCCATTCCCAGAAGGAGGAAATGGTGCACAGAGAAGCCAAGAAGAATCTAGAAAGGCAGGCCTTGCTGGGTGTCCCCACTCAGTCTGTTAGTATTAGATCATACCCTCTTTGTCCAATCACCTTTCTACAGGGTCGTCCATCCTTTGTGAAACCTAAGCATAAAAATGGACAATTGGCCGGGCATGGTGGCTTACGCCTGTAATCCCAGCACTTTGGGAGGCCAAGGCGGGCAGATCACAAGGTCAGGAGATCGAGACCATCCTGGCTAACATGATGAAACCCCGTCTCTACTAAAAATACAAAGAATTAGCCAGGCGTGGTGGTACGTTCCCATAGTCCCAGCTACTTGGGAGGCTGAGACAGGAGAATTGTTTGAACCCGGGAGGCAGAGGTTGCAGTGAGCCAAGATCCCGCCACTGCACTCCAGACTGAGTGACAGAGCGAGACTCCGTCTCACAAAACAATAAAGGACAATTTTCCAGACTCTATCTTTGAGTCTTCATTCTGAAAGCTCCTGTGTTTACCTGTTAAATACGTTTGTATGCCTTTTCTCCAGTTAATCTGCCTTTTGCAAGTTGATTTTTCAGTGAAACTTCGGAGGGACCTTGACCCCACCTTAGCAATTATGAAATGCTCGCTCTGTGTGGGGCACTACTCTGGCTTTATACACATCACCTCATTCACTATTATTAGCACCACTTTTCAGATGAGGAAACTGAGGCACAGAGAAGTTAAGTAACTCACCCAAAGTCATATAACCAATAAATGACAGAACCAGATTCCAACCCAAGCATCATGGCTCCAGAAGTTCCCATCAGCCAGTACCCTGGTTTCCCTGATCATTCGAGGAAAGATGTGGAGTAATATTCCATGGAACACCTGTTCTAGGCAGGGACAGTCTCTTTCTGAACAACCCCATCCAGCCCATCAGACGAGCCGGGTATTATTATCTTTTTTCTTACAAGACTTCCTTTCAAACTGCTTTTTTAGAGGTGCTCAAAACAACTTGAGGCCCAGAGTGAGCCGGTGGGAAGGGCTGCCCTTTGCCCTGGTCCTGGGAGGACACACCTGGGTGGACATAGCCTTTTGACCCCTCTCAGGGAGCCGAGAATAAAGTGCCTGTCACGCTCGCACACAGGACTGTCAGTGAGTTCAGCTGAGTTCCGCTCTACATGCAGGCTCTGGAAGATCAGACAGCGCTTATTGGGTAGAGGGACAGTGCCAATGCTTGGGAACCTAAAATTAGGCCTACCAGCTGTGTTTTGGGTTTGCAAGCACGTGCACATCTGATCCATTCTTGAGCACACTGAGTATTGAAATATATATGAAACCTGCTTTCTGAAGTACAGAGAAAGCATAAAATTCTTGCACCTTTTATTTTATTTATTGTTTCTCTTCTGAGGCCCTAACTTCTTTACGGCCCAGGGAATGACATTTCTCCCCTGTCCGTTTTCCCCTCTGGGCTGCTTCCTCTGAAGAAAACATCAACCCTCACCCTTAAGAAACCCGGGGCGGTCACTCTGGGGCTGGAACACCGGCATGTCATTTCTCCTCTCAGCCTGGGCTCTCTGTTTCCTGGGTCACAGGCTCTTCTAGAATCTTCAGCCTGCTACACTTAGCAAATGGGGCCCAAGGCTGAGCCCAAGGTGGTCCAAGAGCTGGTTCTTGGCTTAGGAGCGAATAGGCTGAAGTGCATGGCGCAGAGAATTGGAGGAGAGGACCTGGGTTTACATCCCAGCTGAGGACAAGCTGGGCACGAAAGAGAGGGTAGGACAGGCGGCCTAAGACAGGAGGCAGAGAGCAAGCATACAGCCCCAGACACAGAGAACCGGCGAGGTGGAACTAAGATTAGCAGGCAGTGCCCAGAAATATTCCTGTAGGTGTTTGCTCCAAGAAAGTGAGAACTTTCTATAGCAGCCCCGCCCGATAGGACTTTCTGTGACAATGGAAGTGTGCTACAGCTGCACTAACGGATGAGGTAGCCACCAGCCACATGGGACAATTAAGCATTTGAAATGTGGCTTATGTAACTAAGGTACTGAATTTTTAATTTAACGTAATACTTTAGAATTTAAATTTAAATGGCCACATATGGCTAGTGGCTACCATATTGGATGATGCAGTAGGAAGAGGAAGGAGCTCTGCCAGTGTGCACAATAAAATGCCAGATTGGAATCAATGCCTGGGGCAATGTCAGCTCTTCCACTCTAGCCACCTGCCTTTATGCAGAAGCACACCTCAGCCATTCAACCTATGGTTGGCTCTCTAGTCTCTTTCCTGCCACCCTCCTGGGAAGATGCTCCCATTTCTCTTCTGTGGCCCTTTTCAGAATGAAGTAGTCCTTGCTGTCAGGAGCGCCTTCCTGGCCCAAGTTCAATTTTACCTGTTAGGTGTACGCCCATTTCCTTAGTGCAGTCTTTTATGTTCTGAGCAATTCTTCTTGCCCCCGTATTGACGGCATACACATTCTTCTCTGTCTATGTTACTTCTCAGACTCCCAATTCCAACTCTCTGTTTCTGGACTGTTTTTCCTCTTATCTGGGCCACTGCAGCCTCCTAGCTCACTTCCCTGTGCCTACAATTATTGTTTGCACAACAGGCTGAGTGATCTTTCAAACACATGAATGGGAACCTCTCTCTTTTAGGCATGAAATCATTCAGAAGCTTCCTTCCCAGGCATGAGCCAGTCTCTGCCTACCTGTTCATCTCATCCTGCACTGCCCTTCCTGAGGCCTCCATCAGTCCCTCCCTACCCGTTGTCACCCCAGCTCTTCACATTCTATCAACTCCCTACAGCCAGGGCTTTTGTCTGTTGTATTCATGCCTGGGGATGTAGTGCCTGGTGTATAGAAGGTGCTCAGGAATTATTTGTTGAGTGAATGAGTGAATAATGGATTAGTACTCCAAGGACATAATAGGTGTATACCATCACTAATGTATTGTTAATAGCCAACTGTAGTATATCCCTTAAAGTACTCAATATGCTTGAAAGATGTTTTTACATTGATCCCGAAATAAAAATGAAGAATGTGTTTCTTAAGTGCTCAGCCACACACCAGAATAAAGACTATCTATCTCAAGCATGGGACTCCTCCCAGCCCCCACAGTATCTTGGGCTTGTCTCAAAATGTACTGTATTGGGCAAAGTGTGCTGGCTCACTCCTGTAATTTCAGCACTTTGGGAGGCCGAGGTGGGAGGATTGCTTCAGGCCAGGAGATCAAGACCAGCCTGAACAACCTAGCAAGACTCCATCTGTATCAAAAAAACAAAATAATAATAACCCAGCATGGTGGTGTGCACTGGCGGGGGTGGGGGTGGGGTCTGAGGTGAGAGGATTGCTTGAGCCCAGGAGTAGCTGCAGGAGCTATGATTGCACCACTGCACTCCAGCCTGGACCACAGAGCAAGACTCTGTCTCTAAATAAATAAGAATAGCATGAAAAAATTTTAAAAGTGTACCATATATTCCTTCACCAGCAACTACACATTATCATGTACCATTCTGGAACTAAAGTCTTAGCAGAGAAAATAGAGTTTAGAGTTTGAACAGCAAGATCTCAGGTGAACTTATAAAAACTTTTACAATTTTTACCCTTATATGAATTTTTTTCAAAACTAAAAAGAATAAAGATGGCATAATAAATCAATGGGCTATCACTGGTGCTTATGAGTTCTTAAATCAGAATACAGTACAGGTACAATTCGCATTTACCATTCCCCACACACTCCAAACCCTTTCAAATTTTTATGTCCCACAGTTTCAACGATATGAAGACTATGAAGTGGTTTCCTTGTTTCGGGTCTTTCTGAACACCTTGTGCCTTTCTGACCTTGTGTCTTGAGGTTGCAGTTGTCCACCAGCTGATTCCCATCCCTCAGGGTTCACTGTGGTTGCAAAGATAAAATCATCTGTTTGATCAAGGTAGATAAATCTTTGAGAAGCCTTTAATTAATAAAAGTGCATGACAGCACAGGTGATTTTCTGAAGCCACTCACCTTCAGTTCTGCCCACAATGGCTCTGTGCTCGATCACAGCAGAGGATGTGGAACACTCCACCAAGCTCTGCCAGCCCCTCAACCCACTGGCCTCCACCCAGTAGCCCTCAGGGTCTCATATAAGGCCCTGCTTCACTACCCTCGCCTTCTTTTGACTCCCCCAGAGCCAACATTATGGCTGAGTTGTGTGCTCAATTCACACTTTGAAATCCTAACCCCTAATACCTCAGAATATAATTCAGAATGTAACTTTGAAGATAGTTTATTTAAAGACGTAATTACAGTAGAGTGAGGCGCTATGGGTGAGCCCTAACCCAATATGACCAGTATCCTTATTTTGTTTTTTTAAAAAAGGAGATGACGACACAGATGCTATCCAGAGGGATGACCAGGTGAAGACACAGAAAGAAGACCCTCATCTAAAAGCCAAGGAGAGAAGCCTCAGAAGAAACCAACCCTCACAACTCCTTGATCTCACACTTCAATCTCCAGAGAGCGTGGAAATAAGTTTCTGTTCTTTAAGCCCCTCAGCCTGGGATACTTTGTTATGACAACCTGAGCAGCTGGACACAACCAAGTTGCAAAAGCCACTCTCTCTGCCCTACCCTCCCTTTGCCTGTCTTTTGCCTTCCCTATTACCAGCTTCTTTTAATTGATTTTTTATCAGGGACCAACAGACATTTGTGAATACTCAAATTAGAATTCTCAGATATGAGAAAAGTATACTGGAAAAAAAAATCTATTAGGACTTCCCATAAGGCAGACCTGCAGCAGGGGCAGGGAGTGGCCAACTTAAAAGACCCTATAGGCATATCCAAACTGTGTCATGCATTGAGCAGGTTTTCAGGGTAAGCCTAGAATGAGATCAAAATCATCCTGCCAGATGACCTGATGGGCCAATGGACTGTGGGAATCTTTTAGAGTGTTAGATTTTCTTGAGGACATCCTACAGCTTGTACAGGGGTATCTGTAGTAAGAGAGAGAAAACACAAGAGGATAAGAGGGGGTCTGCCGCCTTCCTCATCTGAGCCCTTGAAGAGAGAGAAGCTGAGGGGGTGGTTTCCGTGTGAGGCTCTGCTTCCAAGCCAGGTGACAAAGTGGCAGGCAGAGTGAGGGAAGGGCATTTCTCCCTGTGCTTGATCACAGCGGATGATGACGGAACACTCCACCAAGCTCTGCCAGCCCCTCGACCCACTGGCCTCCACCCAGTGGCCCTCAGGGTCTCATATAAGGACATAAAGAACATATGAACATAAAGAACACTATGTCACATTGTTGGCACATGGGTTTTACGGCTGTGAGGATGCCAGAAAACATGACTGTGGGCAAGGGATCTAGAAGTGTTCATAGATCCATACAGTAGGCTCCTGGGGCTGCCCAGGTTTAGCTGGGGAGACTGGAGGTCTTATGGTCTGTGCTGCTGGTGAGGTGGCCTCATCTGCTCACACGTGTGGGTGAACCTGAGGAACTTGGGACCATAAGCTCAGCTCAAGTTGAACATCCAGATGAATACCACCTTTTATGGATTCGAATGTTCTTGTCCTTCTCCCGATGAAGTATCAAGCATCTTTCAAAGAAGGCTTACAATAACAGAAATATAAACTTATTCAAGACTTGGGTGAGGGAGACTGTGTTTTGATGACTCAAAAAGGCAGAGAAAAACTCAGGGAACTACATTCCACTTGGGGAGTGGATTATTTCTTCTGTTTTGCTCAAATCAGTTCTAATGCACCCTAGTGGGCATGAATGAGCTGGAAGGGTTCTCCAAATTTGCTTTAGGTGCGTCGAACAATTAACAGGCTTCAACATACAGACCTCAAAATATGCACTGCAAGATGTTGTCAGGGAGACCTCTTGTCAACCTCCTCATCATGGCTTTGCTTCCTTTCCTGCCTGAACCTGGGATCTAATGTCCATGGCTCCAACCACTCTCTGCCTTCAGTGTTCTCTCATGTCATTCATGCCTTGCCTTTCCACAAATCCTGCTCAGCAAACCCTACTCTTAGACCAACTGGATGGTCCACCACTTCTGTGCTGGTATCTGCACTGATGAGTGCTGCCTAACCCCTACTCCTCTTTCCCTGGAAAGGTGCTCTAGGCATTTATCCTGTATGTTCAACACTTCCCTCTCCACTGGCTCCTTCTCCGAAGCCTACAAACATGCTCGACACTCTCCCTTTTTGAGAAGACAGTCAACTTTCCCTTAGCTATAGTCTATATAGCTCCCTCCTTTAATACTCAAACCCAGGAAAAATCAGTCTATATTTCATCTCCCTATCTTCAACCAGAGCAATCCACTGTCCCGACCCATCTCCCTGGAACCTGCCCTGCACTCCACAGAACCCAGCACTCCAAGGAGCCCACCCTGCTGAGACAAAGGTTATCCATTCATGTTATAAATCCAACTGAATTTTTTTTCCAGACACATTTTACTTTCTCTTTCTGAAATATTTGACTCTGCTGACTACCCCCTCTATACCCATTTTTTAAAAATATGAAATTTCCCTTTGCTTTATACGCATATTTTAATCTGACTTCCACGACACTGCTCTCTCCTGAAATGTCCTCTGTCTCTTGTTTCTGGGTGAAGCTTGCCTCATCTTTTCTGATTCAAATATCATTTCCCAGTGAATCCTTTCCTGATCCTCCCAGATAAAAATGGCCACTCCCTCCTTCCTATCATTTAGCAGAGACTTTCTTATAGTCCCCATAGCACATCACTGACTGTGTCCACAAGCCTCTCAAAGGAGGCAACTGGAGATTGCTTGTATTATTTAAATATTTTCAAATGCACAAAAGCCAAAATGTGCCCAAGTGAAACAAAGTGCATCTCAAGGCTGGGCTTTATCCTAGGGGTTGCTGATTTGTGAGCCTGATCTAGAAGAACATCCAAGCAACAGTTGGGAATAGGCCCAGTGCCCTTTCAAGGGTAGAGCCTAGGAATCCCAAAGATTGCTTCAGAGTTGCTAACTTTTTTTCTGGCTGGTTCTGTGAGCAGAAGACTTTAAGGGTAGCAGTTCCTGAAATATGCCATGAGAAAAGAGAGTGCCAAGTATATAAACAAGTATAACTTTTTAAAAAGTTATTTGTAATCAAATATTTTAGAAGACACTGGGCGAAACAAAACAGCTAGGTCCATATACGGAGAAGGTAGCTGTATGCGTCTTAACTCCACCTGCCTCTTGCACCAGTCTGACTTCAGACACAAAGTTTGGAACTGAATGAATTACAGGTACAGTTTGCAGGTGATTTTGATGCTCTAGATCTAGTTCTTTTGGAAAAACTTGTTAAAAAACATATTCGTGTCACTCCAGTTCAAACTGGTTTGGTGTGTGTGTGTTTATTGAGGGGGGAAATGAGTTTTACTTTATAGTTCAGTCAAAATTAATGGATAAAGAGGATAATAATTTGAGCATATTAAATCCATTTATTTTCATCTGCAGTAGCCTCATTCCTCACTGCACTGCAGCTCCCAAACCAAGAGCACAGTCTGGCAAACCTGCACAAGGTTCCTTCCACCATATAGAGAAGCCACTGCTGCCTGTGACTGCCAGGTTGGGAGGTTTACTGCCCTGGGGAAGAAGGCAGTCACAGCAGAAAAGGAGTTTCCAACAGAAGAAGTAGAAATCCTGGTCAATCCTCCTATGGAGTGTAGAAAGAAGAAAGGCAAAGGAATTGCAGCAAATGAACAGGGATGTGTGTCCTGACCCTCCAGCAGCCCAGAGCAGATGGGAAAGCCCCCAGCAGAGGGGTCTAGTTCCCTTTCCCTCTCTGGAACTCCACAAGGGCGCTCTCTCATGGAATGAGCCTGAGGCTGCAGTCAAAAGAAAAAAATGATGGTGTGGTACTGTTCGTGTGAGTGTCTGAGGTGGCAATCCTGACATTCCCTTGGCATTCATGCATCGTGGAAGAATCCGGAAATTTCCTGTACCCCATGAGAACAAGAAAGGTGGCCAAAGAAGTGAACTGGAACACTGCCAGGAAGGTTGTAGAATCCTTGGCAAAGTGACCAGCAGCCCTTAAAGGCTGCAGGGCAGAACTTCCAGACCAGGGATTGCTCACGAATGACAACCTGAACCCAGGAATGGGTCTGCAGTGCTGGCAGGACCTGAAGGGGAGGCCTATTGAGGAGAGCTGCCAACCCTACTTAAGCTAAGAGAACAAACCACAAAAATAACTGATAGGGGTCTCATCAGCAGAAAGCAGCTCAGAGACCAGATCCAAGCAGTACACAACCCTACCCAGATCACCAAAGAGACCAGAATATTCCAGGGACTCTACACAGACCCAAGATCCCCATCCTTCACCACTGAGGTCACACAGGCTCCTGGCCCTGCACACCAGACATCATGGAAAGAAAAGGGAGCGAGGTGGAAACAGCTCAGATATTGTATGTGTTATCTGTCGCTGTGTGACAAATTAGCCCAACATTTATTGGCTTAAAACAACTCTAAATATATATTATCTCTTATAGCTTGTCTGAGTCAGAAATGTGAGAGTGGTTTAGCCAATGCCTCTGGCTTGAGGGTCTCTCATGTGGCTGCAGTCAAGGTTTGGATCAGGGTGACAGTTGTCTGGAGCTTTGACTGGCATTGGTGGATCCACTTTGAAGGTGGCTCACTCACTCATCTTCCAAGTGGTGCTGGTTGTTGACTGGGAGTTGCAGTTTTTAGGGCTGCTTAAGTGTCTTCATGACATGACGACTGGCTTCCTCCAGAGAGGGTGACCCAAAAGACCAAAGTGGAAGCAGCACTGTCCCCAGAAGTCTGACAGCATGACTTCGGCCATATTCTAGTGGTCACAAAGAACAGCCCTGGTGTCATGATGAAGGGGATCCCGCAAGGGTACGAATCCCAGGAAGTGAGGCTCACTGGGGGCCATCTTGAAACATGGTTACCACAGTGAGGAATTCATTTTTGAACTGACTGAAAAATCACCAGAAAAGTGATTGATTTAACCAGAAGAGGTTGGAAAGTTCCTGACTATGAAAATTCTAAAATTCTGTCATATGAAGAGACGCTTATACCTTTAACTTGAAATTTTTCATTTTTCCTGATCTACCCAGGCTTGAGAAGGAAAATTGATAATGGTTAGTGAGAGAAATGTAAAAAAAAAAAAAAAAAAAAAAAAAAAAAAAATTAAAATGTAGTGTTTGCCCAGTGCTGAGTTGTGGCTGTTCAAGCAAATCTATTTCAGATGTTAATTTGGGTGAAGTTCCATTTTTGACAAATGAATATAGTTTTTTCTAGTTCGGGGTTTGTGGTTTCTTTCAGTTCATATCTGGTAGGCTTAGTTCTTGATTACTTTTCTTAAAAAATGGATAAAGTATCTGATCTTTCCCTAAAGGAATTCATACTATGGCTCAGAAGAGAAGAAAAGAAAAAGGAAAGGTGTAGTTTCACAAAGACACATCCTCAGAGCAGCACACTTTTTGGTCAGAGGTGAATGGTGTCAGGTGGTGGTCAGACGAAGCAGGCTCTCTGATGTTGCCAGCTTCAAGCACCAAGAAGGAAATCTCAAATTCCTCTTACTTCCTAACCACCAGGCAACCAAGGCCCCATCACATCAGGATCCCACTCCTCACTAGAAAAAGCCTTCCATGAAAGGGGAAAAGAACAAACCACCTCCTGAGAAGGATCTCAGATAACAGTCTTACCTCGTGACTTCTGGAGAAAGAAAAATCTCCATAGGACTTGGGAGTTTGGGAATGTGTTTTCCTGAAACAGGATTCTAATAACATACCAGAGCTCAGATTTCCAGGATAACTGAAACCTTTGGTATTAATTGGAGAAGGGGAGGGAATGGGGGAGCTGGGGAATGCAGAAACTTTTTCCTGCCATTGCTGGAAAACTTCATGCTGTGGTTTTGGGAAACAAATAGCCCAGTGTTTCACTGCTTTGGGTCTGGAGGGTGGAGGGGAGGTGGGCGCTGAGTGGGGAGGGAGATATGCTCTGTTCAGTCTACCTTTCAGGTTGGCAAGGGACAGACGGCTCAGCTTGGTGCACTGGAGAAGGAATTCCTAAATCCTTATTATTTTGAAACTTGTGGCTTTGCACCAGAGGCACAAGTTTTGGTCACATGCTCATGTTATAAATTTGTCCATCAGCAGATATCATGATTTTCAGAGGCAACTGGCACATCAAGTAGAAATCAATAAATAGTGTTCAGCAACAATGAAAGGAAATTATGCAGCTTTTTAAAAAGTAGTGTTATCGTTGCTACACCATAAGGAGAGAAGAGCAGTCCAATGGGCAGAAGTGAGAACTACAAATAGAATTTTTCATTTAGCATTCATTTGGCCTTCTACTTGTATCTACTTAATAAACACTGTGTCTCTGGCCAGGCTGGTCTCGAACTCCTGACCTTGTGATCCACATGCCTTGGCCTCCCAAAGTGTTGGGATTACAGGCGTGAGCCACCATGCCCGGCCCTTCCTTCCTTTTAAATAACCTCCATAGGCCTGAGGGTTCACATTGGAGGACACCAGGATCATTGATTCAGAAAAACTTGCAGAAAAACACTCAGGGGGAGGGTGTAGGATCCAGGGTATCTTAGCCTAGAGCTGACTTCCCAGAGGAACTGTGGTGTGGCGTGGATCTTTAAACTCTGTATTTAGGAGCCTTCATACTGATGTTCATCAAGTTGATAACTATAAACTTTTTGTATTATTCCTGAACAGGACAGCTGCCTCAGTTTCCTTGTCTGTAAAGTGGATATAATTTGACATCTTATAGGGCTGTAAAAATTTAATGAAAAGATATCTAAAGTGACCAGCACAGTGCACTTTATGAAAATGTAACTTCCATCCCTGGCCTAATCTGCAATATGAGGGAAATGTTATTTGCCTCATAAAGTTATGAGGATTCAATGAAAAACCTATAAAAGTATCAAATATTGTATCTGAGATATGGAAGATTTAGCAGTATTAGCTCAGAAATTATTATTTCTATTATTAGTAGTATTAGTAGCCTGTCCTATAATTTCAGAGAAGAAGAAATTTCTCCCTGCTCTTACTTCTACATTCTACCCTCCCACCTGCCCTCCCTCAGTGAATCTTTGTGAAGCTTTGGGACCTAGACTTCTGAACTTCCTTGCCCCACAGGAATGTGAGAAGCTTTTCATTTGTTTCAGGGGCTGCATTTATATAACAGATACCCAGATGTTTGCTTAGCAAGTCAAGACTCAGCTAAGGAAATTCATTTTTGGGTTGAACAGGCAGACAGGACTGATGCTAAAAACACGAGAATGGGAGCAAAGGGGGGTTCAAGTCACTATAAGGCTGGCAGAGGCCAGGGTTCTGCTCCAAGGCAACCCCTGGGAGGTGGCGAGACTTCATAGGGCTGCAGCTGGGTGGCTATGCAGGAGAACCGGCTCCATGATGCATGGCCCAGGGTGCCTCCATGAAGGTCATGGCACCACCCAACTGATGTGAAGCACAACATTGCATAATAGATGGCCAACAACAAACCTGGTGATCCTCATAGACAAAGAACCAAGCCTGTCTGTTGCCTGCCTTCCCTTTCAGTCCATTTCTACCCCACCTGGACCCCAAGACCATAAGAACAGATCATCCAGCAGTCTGAAAACTTCTGTAATAAAACGAGTCTTCCATGTTAGAAGAGCCTTGTTATTTCTGATGGGCACAAGGGTGCGGGAGTGGGCGGCATGATTTCTTGCTCTGCTCAGACTTCATCAGGTAGAAAACCGTCTCCCCAATTTACCCTCTTCTTAGTTCTCTTCCCAAGCTACCTCAGGGATAAATAAGAGACAGAGCATGTCTCCTAGGGTCACATTTCACGTCAACCCCCTTCCCATCCACCTGAAGTCCAGTAACCCCTTGGTTGAACCTTCCCCTTCCATGGGGACTATGCATGTTTCAGCAAGGCAATGCTGGGAAACCCTTCAGAGTGTGTCCTGAACTGTAGATCAACTGTTTCAAATTACAACTCCAGTTCCAGGCTGGTGTTTTTTTGTGCCAAATCCTAAGAAAGAGATAAATGGAAGTAAGAGGAGGAAGAAAATGGTATGTGAGGTCTTAATTGATGTTGAACATCTGACGGGACTTCTGCGAGGGCCCTGCTTTTGTCCAGGATACTTGGGGGTCCTTGTTTGTTTTTGCACTTATAGAATGCTTCTACTTATGTCTGTTATGTTTTCAAAAAAATCAAAGGGGAGATGCATTGTTAAGAACACAAAGATCGCCACAGAGCTGGACGGTCTATAAGGGAGCAAAATGAAGTTTCTATCAATACACAGAAAACAAAATGCTTCAAGCAGAAACGGGTGCTGGTGGCCACAGGAAGGTGCATTAGTCTTTGAGCTCTCGGGGCTGGGGAGGTGTTTAGGGTTTCTTTGAAGCCTCCATGGCTGTTATTAGATTTGTCTGGAGCCTGTTGAATAGTATTTATTAGAGGCCTTCTTGATGCTTCTTCTGTCTGATAGGTCATAACTTTTATGACACAGAAATAACCAAAATGAAGAAGTGGAGACAACTCAGAGATTATTTGCCAGTTCTCCAAAGACTGCCAGCCATTTCCATGAGGAGCATGCTGGATAATTTATGAAAACAGAAATCGTCTGTGGGAGTGAAATACAGCCCCATGCGCTGCAGCAGTCATAATGAACAAAATAAATTCCATCGTTATGCAGATGTTGCACAAGGGCTGTCAGCATGTCGAGGAAAATTTACTCCCTGTCTCCGATGCAGGAGACAAACAATTCCACGAAATGAAAAACAACGCAGAAGGATAACGTAGAACCTGGCTTTCTGTCTTCTTGAAGAAGTTTTGCTGTACGTGTGGAGCAGTGAACTTGGACAACAGTAGAGTCCAATGAACCATTTATTTCCTGCAGCATTAGACAGGGAAACTTAAAAAAAAAAAACACATTCTGGTATTCTGACCCGGAAACATTAATTAAACACTAGGAAAATAAGGAAAAGACGATCCATTTGAGTGACAGGTCTATGTGTCTGCAAGTGAAACTAAAATATTGGTTGTTTTGAAGAAACCAAATTATTCCCTTCCCCTTGGCGCATATGACTTTAAAGAAATTCAGAAATCATTCTCTCCAATGTCTACAGTTATATGTGGCCCAAACACTGCCAAAAGTCTCTGATTTCTGGCATAACCTGGAAGAGTAATCTCCCCTCACCTCTGTGTCTGGTTTTGCTAAAATTTAGAAACTGCTGTGGTTCCTTAGCTAGTGCCAAGGAGTTATATATTCTGGTCTCCAAGCTACATGCAATTACTTGTCTTGGCTGTAATCTGTCTGGTACTCAGTCTCCTTGGTAACTTTGCCATAAACTATATCTCTCTCTCTCTTTTTTATTTTATTTGGGGGAAGAGGGTATTTCCTCACCAGGAATTACGTTCCCATTAGATGGCTTCATTATTCGTTATGACTGCCAATTTGTCTTGCTCCAGAAACCTTTTATGGATCAGGAGTGGTTGTGCCCTGGCCGTCCAGCCCTGTGGATTCCCCCTTGAATTCCATTAACCAGGCCTCCCCACCATCTGGAATGCACCTGACTTGTCACCCGAATAGTATGTGTTGGCCCTTTTTCTTGGCCTCTTTTTTTTTTCCTCTTAATAATCTCCACTGAAAAGCAGAGGTAAATAGTAATTTCACTATGGAATATACTGAAGGAGAAGGTGGCTTGCTTTTCCGTTTCTGAATTTTCAGGAAATCATAAAGATCAGTACGTAGATAGAGCTAGTCTATCATTCTATGATAATTACAGAAGTATGTAATTTACACTGCAGCTATCACTAACAAATTATCCAACTCAGATTGGTTGGAGGGTAGGTAAAATGTCTTTCCACATTTCCTAAAACAAAGAGAATCGTGCTAGGCAATGAATCTGCAGTGGGCCTAGACTGGTGACCATTTATTTAGAAGCCAAATAACTTCAGTCCTGCAGCTTTCCTTAGCTCGGGATTCTCTCACAGTTTCTGCATAAATTTACCATAAAATCATAAAGCAAAACATAAAAAGAGAATGGTAACAGTAAAGTAGCTATGCCACAAACTCAACAACAATTATATATTCTATCTAGGGCACACTTAACTCTCTAATTGCTAATTGTAATTTAAATGAAAACATGTGTTTCTTGTTAAATTCATCAACTACATTTTTAAGTGCTGCCAAAGAGAACTGTGATTAAGGCTGAATGTTCACCTCACGGTTTTGACAACCACAGGGCTCAGGCGTTATCAGGATATCCTCTGAAGTTAGAGGCCCTTGATGGCCATGTGGCTTTCCAAAACCAACAACTCTGCAGGACAGAGAGGAGAGCATCTGGGAGAAATTACTCAGTTGGGATTCTTTGCACACCGTGTGCTGCTGTCTCCCGTGTGTCCAATTGTGACGACCCTGAGAAGTTCATCTGGATCCAGCTCTATTTGGAATCCAGCCCTTTGCTTGCTAAAGATACTCTGTGGATTTATAAAATCCTGACAAACTGGAGCAGCCTCCCAGCAAAGGAGCTGATTCCCTTCTGGTCTCACGGAAGCAGTCCATCCCCCATGGGGCCAAGAAAGGCATTAAATAAGGCGATGACTGTAAAGATCGCCTGTGACGAGTAAGGATTTCATGCCACTGTCTGGCACAGAGTGATCGCTCGTAAACACCAGTCTCATCCTTTTACCGGATAAGCACGATTTGATATTAAGAATGGAAAGAACAATGTCTTTTCTCTTCCTATGCCCAATAATTAATTTTTAGTTAAATAAATAATTCTATATATTATGATGCAAAAAAAATTGAAAGAAACATTTAAAAGCTCCTTCATTCAGCTGTTTTAGGGAAAAGCCAATCTTTTTTTTTTTTTTTTTTTTTTGACATGGAGTCTCGCTCTGTCACTCAGGCTGGAGTGCAGTGGCACGATCTCGGCTCACTGCAAGCTCCACCTCCTGGGTTCACACCATTCTCCTGCCTCAGCCTCCCGAGTAGCTGGGACTACAGGCGCCCACCACCACGCCTGGCTAATTTTTTGTATTTTAGTAGAGATGAGGTTTCACCATGTTAGCCAGGATGGTCTCAATCTCCTGACCTCCTGGTCCGCCCACCTTGGCTTCCCAAAGTGCTGGGATTACAGGCGTGAGCCACCACGCCCGGCTGGGAAAAGCCAATCTTAAGTCATAAAAATCTAGGATAGAGGACATTTTTCTAAGAGTAGTACAGTAGTTCCCCCTTATCTGTAGGAGATATGTGCCAAGACCCCAGAAGAATGCCTGAAATATCAGGTAGTACTGAACCCTATAGATACTATTTTTTTTTCTAAACTTACACATCCATTCATTTCAATATTAGTTTTAGGCACAGTATGACATTAACAACAATAACTAATAATAAAACAATTATAACAATATGCCAGCATCACTACTCTTGCATTTTGGGGCCATATTTTAAAAATTGTTTTGAAATGGGGTTCTCACTCTGTCACCCAGGCTAGAGAGTAGTGGCATGATCTCAGCTCACTGCAACCTCCACCTCCTGAGTTAAAGCGATTCTTGGGCTTCGGCCTCCCAAGTAGCTGGAACTACAGGTGTGCACCAGCACACCTAGCTAATTTTTGTATTTTTTATAGAGATGAAGTCTCATCATGTTGCCCAGGCTGGTCTCCAACTCCTGAGCTCAAAGCAGTCCACCCACCTGGACCTCTCAAAGTGCTGGGATTACAAGCATCAGCCACCTCACCCGGCCTGGGGCCATTTTTAAGTCAAACTAAATGTGACTGATACACAAGCTCTGCAGTGCTGTAACAGTAGAACTGAGAACCAAGACAGCAACTAAGTGACTCACGGACAGGTGGTGTCTGCAGTGTGGAGACGCTGGACAAAGAGATAACTCACATCCCAAGCAGTACCGGGTGGGACAGCCCAAAATTTCACCACCCTACTCAGAACAGGCACTCAGTTTAAAACTTATGAATTGTTTGGTTTTGGACTTTTCCATTTAATGTTTTCAGACCGTGGTTGACCACAGGTAACTGAAACCGTGGAAAGTAAAATGGCAGAAAAAAAAAAGCAGATAAGCGGGAAATATTGTACTGTTGTTTTCAATTAGACATAGGAATTAGAATGAATTAATCAAATTGCTTTTCCTTTTTTAAAACTGAGCTAACAAGAATGATTTGTGAATAGCTTATTAATCCATGTGGAAGAATATTAGCAAAGTGTTTGAGAGTTTGTAATAGTCTGGGCTATGGAGAGGAATAGGAGGTGTATCTGTCAATCATTCAATCAAGAGATTTATTATGAGGAACTGACTCACTCAGTTAAGAAGGCTGAGTAATAAGGCAAGAGAAGACCAATGCCCCAACTTGAAGACAGGCAGAGAGAGCGAATGGTCCCTTACTAAGTCATTTGTTCTATTCAGCTCTTTGATGGATTGAATGAGGCCCACCTCCATTAGGAAAGGCAATCTGCTTCACTCAGTTTACCAATGCAAATAGTAATCTCACCCAGAAACACTCTTACTGACACACTCAGAACAATGTTTAACCAAATATCTGGGCACCCAATAACCCAGTCAACTCGACTCATAAAATTCACCATCATAGAGACTAAGATGATTTCATGAGATATTTAAAGCACTGTCTCTACAGCATGCCATGGAAAATGCATGGCTTTGAAGTTGGGCAGATTTACACTGAGTTCTGGCTCCTCCACTTACTAAGTCTGGGTCTCTGGAAAGTTATGTGACCCTGCTGAGACTCCGTTACCTCAATGGCCCAAAGTGGACGATAATAACTATCTGCTCAGTTCATTGGGTGTGTCACTTGAGTGGTTCAAAGTGCAACCTGTATGCTCCAGTCCATCAGTCCACTTGGGAGCATAGCCCCAGCTGTGATTCTTGCGGGGCCTGGGGAATTAGGGTCTGTTTTTTCCACTGTGACAATGATGAGAGCATTGGTGGCCAAAGATGAGTGACTGAGAGGGTTGGTCCAGTTGGCCAGTCTCCATTCCAGCCACTTCTTGTTCATGTATCCATGTGTTCTTGTTCACGTGGTGGGTTGCACCCTGACCCTAGAGTACTGGATCAGAACTGCCCAGGCATGTGCTAACTCACAGACCCAGGGAAACCCTAACCTTCTTTCCCCTCAGTCCCCTCTTGAGGTCTAGAAGCTTCTCCTTTGGATCGGTTATGGGCTGAATTATGTTCCCCCTCCCCAAATTTATTATTTGAAGTCCTAGCCCTCAGTACCTCAGAATGTGACTGTATTTGGAAATAGATCATTTAAAGAGGTAATTAAGTTAAAACAAAGCCATTAGGATGAGTCCTAATCCCACTGGACACACAGAGAGACACCAGGAGTGCATGCACAGAGGAAAGCTCATGTGAGGACACGGGGCTTCCATCTGCAAGCCCAGGAGGGAAGTCTCAGGAGAAACCAACCTGCTACAGGATCCTTAAAACATCACGCATGTAATCCCAGCACTTTGGGAGGCCGAGGGGAGTGGATCACGAGGTCAGAGATCGAGACCATCCTGGCCAACATGGTGAAACCCCGTCTGTACTAAAATACAAAAAATTAGCCGGGTGTGGTGATGCGCGCCTCTAGTCCCAGCTACTCGGGAGGCTGAGGCAGAGGAATCACTTGAACCCAGGAGGCGGAGGTTGCGGTGGGCCGAGATCGCGTGACTGCACTGCAGCCTGGGCAACAGAGCAAGACTCTGTCTCAAAAAAAACAAAAAAACAAAAAACAGAGGTCTGTTTATGTCCCCTTTCTCTGGTAGTAGTGGGCTGCCTGTAGGCAGCAACATTCACTGTTTCAGTGATAATTTTCCTTCTGAACACCTGAGATGGTGACTTTCTAATACTTCACAAACCCAAGCAGAGGAAGAAAATACAAGTTCACTCTAGCTCAGCAACCTGCTATACTGCAAGACACTTGCCACACTGTGTGCCACAGAGTCGTCAATTGACACATGACTCCTTCTCTGGGCTTAATCTGTACTTTATTTTTTCTCCCCCCTGCAGCTAGGCAACCCCTTACTACTCTCCTGAGACCTGATGGAAATGATCTTTTTTTTTTTCTTGAGATTTCTTTTGGGGGCCTCAAAAACACAGAATTGAATTCATCATCATTCTTGGTTTTTGAAACACTCTGATCATTGGCTCAGGTCCTCCTTTTAAGGAAGTAAATAATTACAATATAAATAAATTCCCTTGAACTTCTCATCCTACATGAGAACCAAAATCCTGACAGTCATTTATAGTTCTTTATATCCATCCTGCCTCCCCACTTCCTCACCTGGTAATGGCAGTAGTGAAGCTTGTGCTTATCATTGTTTACTGTATTAGTTAGAGTTCTCCAGAAAAACAGAACCAATAGGATATCTATCTATCTATAAAGAAATTTATTATAAGATATCTGCTCTTTAAGTTTTAGGGTACATGTGCATAATGTGCAGGTTAGTTACATATGTATACATGTGCCATGCTGGTGCGCTGCACCCAGTAACTCGTCATCTAGCATTAGGTATATCTCCCAATGCTATCCCTCCCCCCTCCCCCCACCCCACAACAGTCCCCAGAGTGTGATGTTCCCCTTCCTGTGTCCATGTGTTCTCATTGTTCAATTCCCACCTATGAGTGAGAATATGCAGTGTTTGGTTTTTTGTTCTTGCGATAGTTTACTGAGAATGATGATTTCCAATTTCATCCATGTCCCTACGAAGGACATGAACTCATCATTTTTTATGGCTGCATAGTATTCCATGGTGTATATGTGCCACATTTTCTTAATCCAGTCTAAGTTTATTGCAAAAAAAAAAAAAAAGATATCTGCTCATGCAAGTGTAGAGGCTGAGAAGTCCCACCATCTGCCATCTGCAAGCTGGAGACCCAGGACAACCAGAGATGTTGTCTGAAGACCTGAGAACCAGAGAGCCAATGGTGGAGATTCCAGTCCGAGTATGAAGGCCTGAGAACCAGGAGTGTCGAGGGGCAGGAGATGATCAATGTTTCAGTTCATACGCTCAGGCAGAGAATGAATCCAACCTTCCTTCACCTTCTTGTTCTAGTCAGGCCCTCAGTGGATTGGACACTGCCCGCTCACGATGCAGAGGGCCGCCTGCTTTACTCAGTTCACTGATTCAAATGCAAATCTTTCCCCGAATCACCTTCACAGATGCACTCAGAAAGAATCTTGAATCAGATATCTGGGCATTCTATGGTCCAGTAAAATGGACACATGAAATTAAGCATCACATTTACTTTTTAAGAAGATAGTTTTTATCCTGTATTCCTAAAAAGCATATTGTTCAGTCCACTTTGTCTACATTTCCAGTTTGTTGGCATAAACGTGTTCATAGTTTTCCCCACTTTCTTTTTAGACCTTACTTTATCTGTCACCGTGTCCATTTTCATTCATGGTATTAGTACTTCTGTCTTCTCTTTTTCTCTTGATCAGCCTTGCCAGAGTCATCTAGTTTGCGGGTTTTTCTGAAGAAGTTTAGGTTTTACTAAATTAGACTTTTCTTTAGGTTCTTCTCTATTGAACTATGTTTTCTATTTCATTGGTTTCTATGATCATTTTTGGGATCTTATTCTATTTTATGTGTGTGGTGGGGGGGTTCTATTCTTTGGTTCTTTGTCCAACTCTTTGAGTTGGACACTTAGGATGCTCATTTTCAGCCTTTCTTCTTTTCTAGTAGGAGCATTCAGTGCTTTGGCTTTACCCCTCACTTCTTCTCATGAGTTTTTATTGTTGGTGGTGGTGGTTTTTTTTTTTTTTTTTTTTTTTTTTGAGACAGAGTCTGGCTCTGTTGCTCACGTTGGAGTGCAGTGGTATAATTTCGGCTCACTGCAAGTCCACCTCCCGGGTTCACGCCATTCTCCTGCCTCAGCCTCCCGAGTAGCTGGGACTACAGGTGCCCGCCACCATGCCCGGGTAATTTTCTGTATTTTTAGTAGAGATTGGGTTTCACCATGTTAGCCAGGATGGTCTCGATCTCCTGACCTCGTGATCTGCCCGCCTCGGCCTCCCAACTCACACGTTTTAATACTGAGCATTTTCATTATCACATAGACCTAAATATTTAACAAATTTCCATTAGAATTTCTTCTTTGACCCATAACTTGTTTGCAACTTTTCTTTAGAACCTCATTTGATTTTGTAAAAAGTGTCTTTTCATGAATGCATTTTATTTCCCTGTTTCCTTCTGTCTCCCTCTCTGTTTCTCCAAGACCCATCCCGAGGAGGGAGCCGGCAGTCTGTGTGAACTCACAGTAATGGAAGGAACTGGAACTCCCCCTGACCTTCCTTCCTCCCTTCTCTAACAAACAGTAGAGCCCAGAGTGCTATCAGCTTCCTGCCCCGCCTTCCCCTGCAGTTCCTACAAATGACTCTGGATTTCTGGGTGTTTTCCTGCCTATCAAAAGCTAAACTGTTTTCCTTGTGGTTGATTGCATGCCTCTGCCTCTCCTGATGGACTTTCGCTTCCAGTTACTCCTTCTGTCTTTCTGCTTCAGCCTCTCTCCCCGTGTCATTGCCTTACTTCAGGACACAAATATATTTAATTATTTCCCAACCTTAAAACTAAACTAATAATACATGAGAACAACCCCTGCCCCCCACCCCGCCCCAGATAATCCTGCCTCCTGTTCAAACTACCATCTCATCTCTCTTGTTCTTTGTACCATTAGGAACAAAGAACCATTATCTTTAAAATAGGAAAAATGGAGGTATGATGAATTCACATGTGTCTCTCCCCTTTGCCACTCCTGGGTCATCTTTCATTCCATGGTAGCCCAGCTTCCATGGAACAGAAATTGCTTGTAGAAAGGCCAGTGGCCTCCAATTCACGAATTCAGTGCCTGGTCTTGGTCTTCATCCTGTAACCTCTCTGGAGCACATGACCCTCTTGACACCCTGCACATTGAGCTCCCTTCTCCCATGGCTTCCGAGTGTTACTTTTCCCACCGCTTTTCTATCTGCCACTTCTCACCTCCTTTGCTGACCTGTCCTCTTCTGCCCATTCTCACAGGTGAGTGCTAATGAGGAATCTTACTGTGACCTCCTCACACTGGACACCTCCCTCTGTTTGACAGTCCCACCATGTTGTAGGGAATCATAATATGCCCCCCTGAATATGCCACCCCCAAATATGCCACTTTGACATAAGTCTCAACTGCCTTCAGCTCCAAAGGACATTTTGAGCTGAAGGCAGTTGAGAAGAAGCAAACACAAGGAAAACCTCTCTGCCCCCCTCCTCTGTACTAGGAGAAGCAGGATGGTTCTCAGTCACTGGAGACAACTCTAGACTTTTACAGCCCAGATATGGCATCAGAAGCATCTATGTAACTAACCTTACTGAACAACCCTTATCCTTCATTAGTTTCTCCCCACATATTAATCTTCCCACAGTTTGCCACCCCTGAAAAGCCCTTTCTTTAGTCTTGTCACCTCTCTACAAAAGTACTGTTCTTTGTTAAATACTATATAAAACAAGTTCTGACCACCCTTTGAGTTTCTCATCCTTGAACTTCTTGCACATGTATGCACACTGCATGAGTTAATAAACTGTTTGCTTTTCTCTTGTTAACCTGTCTTTTGTCAGTCTAATTTGCAGGACCCCACCTGGAGAACTTAGGAGTGTAGAAGAATAAGATTTTGTTCCTCTGCTGCAACGTCTGGATGTGCTCATGTCCATTCTAAGAAGCCCCATGGCTTAGCCGTCTGTGCTTCCTCACCAGTCCCCTGGGTTCCCCCATTGCAAGGCCCTGGGCTCAGTGAATGGCAGATTCTGTAGCTCTTTCCCTGATGCCAGGTTGTGGGAAAATGGATCGCCCAAAGGTCCCTGCTTCACAGAAACTGCACAGGGTAGGAAAGCAATATCTTTCCTTTCAATGAGGCAAGATTAATGCACTGGGTGTGGTAACCAAAGATATGCTAACAGCCCAAGTTTCTGCCCAGGAACACTCACTCACTGGCATGCCCTGGTCAAAGGCACAGACGCTCCCTCTACAGGCATGAGTACAGTTCCCCTGTGGTTAGCCCCAGCCCCTGCCCTCCACAGGGCTGCCCTTCCACTCAGACCTGGGCCCAGGTGCCCAGCGGCCCCTCCTCCCTCTCTATGGCCAGCTTCTCTCCAGTATGGACGGAGGCTCCTGCGTCTACCCATTGCCATCACACTTCCTACCCTCAGTTCAAGCTTCTTTACGCTGTATAAAATGTCCCTCAAAATTCGAAATAAAAAAGTTTCCAGATACTTGATCTGTTATTCCTTCTTTCTTCTAATCAATTGAACACATACTTATTGCAGGTTCATATCTGTTCTGGGCACCTTGCAAAACACTAGGATATAGCAAATGACAATAATGCCCTCCAGAAACTTACAGACTTCTGGGGAGAAACAGGTAGGTGATCTGATGATTTCAATGCAATGCGACATGCTCTAAAACAGCTAGACCTGGCCCTGTGTTTCTGAACGAGCCACTATTCCCTAAATGCGTCAAACCTTGGCAGACATATCTTGATCTCCCTGGAATGCTCTCTCCTCCGCAACTCAGCCTTGTGGGTTACACATTCTTGAAGACATACCCTGGAAGTCCCCTGTCACGGCAGCTTGCTCAGTCTTCCCAAGCAGAATCTGTCATTGCCTTCGCACAATCCTGTAGCACCCTGGACACACTGTTTTTGGCCCACTGACTGCACTAGATTGATTGTTTATGCCTGTTCCCCATGAGACTGTGAGTTCTGAAGAGACAGAAGAAGTCTTGATCAGCAGTATATGGACAGTGCTGAGTTCATTTCAACAGACAGTCATTGAGATAAACACATGTAGAAATGAATAAATAACTGAATAAAGCTGTATTCAGTGAAAGATAAGTTTTGCCCCCAGCCTCTTCCAAATATTATGTAACTGAGGAAGTTTGAGGAAGATGATTTTGCTTGAAAGTGAAAATCAAATAACCGCCTTTGGAAGTTAAGGAAGGAAAATATACCCCTTAACATTCCAGTGTCTTTTCTAAATAAAGTTAAAATTTGGCAAAGGGAGTTTTTAGCAGCAAGTGCATAGTAGAACAAATAGAGAATTTCAACTTGATTATTTCAATCAATGGTTAATTTAAAAAAAAAACAGAATTTGGGCAAACATTATGAACACAGACATATTTTTCATGGAGTAGGTGGAATTTCAGATGGTGGATTTGTTGCTCAGGGCTGCCACAAAACAAAGTACCATGAATTGGGGGGCTTCAACAACAGCAATTTATTTATTGCCTCACAGTTCTGAAGGCTGGAAGTCCAAAAATCAAAGTGTGGGCAGCATTGGTTCTCCTCAGGGCCATAAAGGGACTGACCTGCTCCAAGCCTCTCTGTTTGGCTTGTAGATGGTCATCTTCTCTCTGTGTTTCTTCCCATTAGTTGTTTCATGTCTCTGCTCAAATTTCTCCTTTTCATAATGACACCAGTTACATTGAACTAGGGCCTACACTAATGACCTCATTTTTTCTTTATTACATCTATAAAGACTATCTCTGAATAAGGTCATATTCTGAGCTACTAAGGGTTAGGACTCTAATATATGGTTTGTTTTTTTTGTTGAGTCGGGGTCTTGCTCTCTTGCCCAGGCTAGAGTGCAGTGGCACCATCATAGCTCACTGCAGCCTCGAACTCCTGGGCTCAAGTGATCCTCCACCTCAGCCTCCTAAATCACTGGGATTACAGGTGTGAATCACTACACTCAGCTAGGACTCTAATAGATCTGTTTTGGATTCAAGGACTATGGTCTTTAGAAGAAGAAAAGAAATGTATTTAGGAGTCCCTGAGCAGGACCAAGGAAGGTTAAAGTATACAAAGAACAGGCAGCACCAAATTAATAAACCAAACCAACGGGAAATTTACCCAATTAAATTGGATTGAGCAAAGCAGGCTAACTGAGGTTCGTCAGCTTTTGGTAGAAAGAGCGACTCAGAAGCTCAGTCTTATCAGTCAACATATAATTTCAGATGAGAGTTTTATAAATATATTTCTGTGGTTGAACATAGTGATTTGAACACAGGCTTTTATTTCTTGCTTTTCCTAAAGCCTGCTACAATTATGGTAGAAGGACAAAAAATAAAAGGTATGAACACATAGTAACCTAAAGAATGCCAGGTGATGCAGGAATAGACAAGAGATGTGAAAAATATTTGGAAAATGGAAAACAGGTGGATGAATGATGAACTCTGAGGGACAGGGGGATGTGAAACCCAAGTATGCTCCCCAGCGAAGCTCACTGATTCACACAGTAAAACCCTGGGGAGACTCAGGAATTGGCATGTTTGCTCTCTTGGAAGTTAAATCTTCAAATATCATTTCACAACCCTCAATTTAAATCCAGTTCATAACTTGGCCCTAATTTCCAGACTTGAGATAGAAATCTCAATGGCTTCTTTGACATCTCCAATTGGATGTCTTTAACGACACCTCAAAACTTCACATTTCCAAACAGAATTCTGGTTCTATCCTTCTTAAAACCTGCAATCTTCTCACCTCACTCTTCCACAACTCCTTTTTCCCCACGGTTTAGGTCAAAACCTTAGAATCAGGAATTTCTGTGTCGTTCCTACTTTTCCTGCAAAGTACAACTAAAAACCCTAAAAATTGTATATGAAACAAATATAAGAAGACTTTGAAAGGTAGAGAGAAGAAAGCAGACTGTCTAGGGACCTCAAGACTCAAGGAACAATGTGATGGTGAGTTTCCTGGGTTTTTATTTTTGCCCCATGTATTCTAGACTTGCTGCTGAAGAAGCCTACACCAAGAAACACCAAAGATACAGACATAAAAAATAACTTGAGTCAAAGATTGAGGAAATGTGCAGCCTACCAAGACAGAAAATATTTAGACAAGAACTGCTCTGCTCCAGGCATACATTGCAGGAAAAACTGTGACCCACCTTTACCCACACAAGAAAAGACCCTGTAGACAGCCTAGAATTTCACCCTCACAAAGCTGTGGGGTACCCCTCTCCCTGCCTGCAGGGTAGTATCAGAAGAACCCCAATAGAAAGTGAGCCCTTTTACCATCACCCACTGAGGCCACCCTCAATACAATATCAGTAGTGACTGGATGTGAAACTGGAGCTCCCACCCTTGCCCAGTAATAATGAAAATGGTTTATTACATTTTAGTAAAGGTGAAGATTGGCAGAGTGGATTAAAAAACACAATCGAACTACCAACTACAGAAACTTGCTGCCTATATAATATAAATAGGTTGACAGTAAGTGGATGGAAAAAGATTAATCATGCAATATTAATGAAAGAAAGTAGGAATGGTTATACTAATACAGATGTAGACTTAGAGCAAATAAAATTCCTAGAAATAGAAAGAGACATTTCATAATGACAAAAGGCACAATCTACCAAGAAGACAGAGCAATTGTAAATGTGTATGCCAAATAAAAGAGTTGTAAAATATGTGAACACAAACTGGTAGAACTGAAAAGAGAAAAAGACAAATCCACAATTATAGTTGGAGATTTCAACACTCCTCTATCAAAAATTGATATAAGACACAGAAGAATTCAACAACACCATCAACAAATAGGATCTAATTGGCATTTATAGAATGCTCCACCCAACAAGAACAGATACGAATTCCTTTCAAATAATCATGAAATATATAGCAAGATAGATCACATCCTGGGCCATAAAACAAACCTCAACACATTTAAATAAGTGAAATTATACAGACTGTTTTCAACTACAGTGGAATCAAAGTAGAAATCAATATCAGAAAGAAAACAAAAATATCTCCAAATACTTAGAAACTAATGTACACACTAAATAATCCATGAGTCAAAGAGTAAATCTCAGGGGAAATTTAAAAAATAACTACATTGAACTGAATGATAAACACAACATATCAAAATTTCTAAGATACAACTAAAGCAGTGCTAAGAGGCAAATTTATAGTACTAAATACATGCGTTAGACAAGAGGAAAAATCTCAAATCGATAATCTAAGCTCCAAACTCAAGAATGTAGAAAAGGGAGAACAAAATAAACCCAAAGTAAGCAGACAGAAGGCACTAGTACAGAGCAGAAATCAATTAAATGAAAAACAGAAAAAACAGTAGAGAAAACCAATGTAACCAGGATCTAGTTCTTTGAAAAGCTCAATAAAATCAATAAACCTCTAAGAAAACTGATAAAGAAAAAATAGAGGAGACACAAATTACCAACATAAGAAATTAAACATGGGAGGCCAGGTGCGGTGGCTCACGCCTATAATCCCAACACTTTGGGAGGCCCAGGCTGTTGGATCACTTGAGGTCAGGAGTTCGAGACCAGTCTGGCCAACATGGAAAAACCCTTCTCTACTAAAAATACAAAAATTATCCAGGTGTGGTGGTGTACATCTGTAATCCCCAGCTACTCAGGTGGCCGAGGCAGGAGGATTGCTTGAACCCAGGAGGTGGAAGTTGCAGTGAACCAAGATCACACCACTGCACTCCAGCCTGGGTGACAGAGTGAAACTCTCTCAGAAAAAAAAGAAAAAAGAAAGAAAGAAAGAGAGAGAGAGAGAAAGAGAGAAAGAAAGAAAGAGGAAAGAAAGAAAGAAAGAAGGAAGGAAAGAGAAAGAAAGAAAGAAAGAGAAAGAAAGAAAAAAGAAAGGAGGGAGGGAGAGAAGGAAGGAAGGAAGGAAAGAAAAGGAGAAAGAAAGAAAGAAAGAAAAAGAAAGAAAGAAAGAAATTCAACATGAAACATTACTAGGAGCCCTGCAGATATTAAAAGGATCATAAGAGAACACTATAAACAATTCTACACACATAAATTTAACAACTCAGATGAAATAGATGAATTCCTCAAAAAATACAAACTACCAGCCATGCACGGTGGCTCACACCTGTAATCCCAGCACTTTGGGAGGCTGAGGCAGGCAGATCACGAGGACAGGAATTTGAGACCAGCCTGGCCAACGTGGTGAAACCTGGTCTCTACTAAAAAATACAAAAATTAGCCGGGCGTGGTGGTGCGCACCTGTAGTCCCAGCTACTTGGGAGGCTGAGGCAGGAGAATTGCTGGAACCTGGGAGGCAGAGGTTGCACTGAGCCGAGATTGCACCACTGCACTCCAGCCTGGGCGACAGAGCGAGACTCCGTCTCAAAAAAAAAAAAAAAAAAAATACAAACTACCGCAACTTACCCAATATGAAAGAGAGAGCTCATATAGCCCAGTAACTGTTAAGAAAATAGAGTTTATAATTTTAAATCCTCCCCCAGCCCCAAAATATCTCTAGACCCAGATGGTCTCTCTGGAGTTACTTACAAAGGATCAGGAATGAAGATCATGGGTGGACTCCTGAACAGCAATGCTGGAAGCTGTAAGACCATGCAGCAATGCCTTTGAAAACTGAGAGGAAATTTTTCCTACTGAAAATTCTGTTCCAGCTAAATGATCAATGAAGTGTGAGGATTAAATAAAGATATTTCAAATATGCAAGCCTGAAACTTTACCTCCAATGCCTTGATGAATATGCTCCCCCCAAACAAGAGAATAAATTAAGAAAGGAAGACATGGGGTCCAGGAACAGGGGATCTTTCAAAGGAGAGGGACATTTACAATCTCCTAGGAAGTGATGAGACAGATACCAGGATGATAGCTGTGCAGCAAATCTAGAGAATGAGAGGGAAGAGGCCCCAGGGAACATATTTCCAGGAAAATCAGTGGATCTCTTTTGTTGGGAAATCTGGTAAAAGTATTAGTTATAGGAACACAGAAAACAAGACAAATAAAAAAAAAACAAACAATTTTAACTCCAGGAAAAACAAAGAGTTGTACTATCAGAAAGAAAATATAATCATAATATGCTATGTATCCTCACGTGAAAATTTCCATAGTTATAATAACATAATCATCTAATTATAATTTAGCTATGTATTTTCATGTAACTATATTGGGAGGATGTAGGATGCAAACACAAACAGGTGTGTATGGCTAAAGGTATCTGTGAAATTTTCCATATAAAATTTCCCAGATATCTTTTATACAAGTTAATAGAGAATATCCAAATTGGAAAAATGAATGAATAGTAAGTGTGTCACTTAGATAAGTGGATGTAAATACAAGAAATAACACTAAAAGAATTAAAATGGGTTGTCTCAGGGGTATGGATGACAGGTACATTATTTTTTTCCTTATATGCCTTGTAATACTATTTGGCATTGTAAACTGTGTACGTGTTACTACCTTGATAAAAATTAAAATTATGATAACATCTATTTAGATACTTTTTTTTTTTTTTGAGATGGAGTTTCACTCTTGTTTCCCAGGCTGGAGTGCAGTGGCACAATCTTGGCTCACTGCAACACCCGCCTCCTGTGTTCAAGCGATTATCGTGCCTCAGCCTCCTGAGTAGCTGAGATTACAGGTGCCTGCCACCATGCCCAGCTGTTTTTTTGTATTTTAAGTAGAGATAGGATTTTACCATGTTGGCCAGGCTGGTCTTGAACTCCTCACCTTAGATGATCTGTCCACCTCGGCCTCCCAAAGTGCTGGGATTACAGGTGTGAGCCCCTGTTAGATAAATTTTGAGTGTTCCTTTGTTTTCACTGTGAACTTTCACAGCTCTGCCCACCAGCTAGCTCTGCTACCCACACTCCGAGATGTGGAGAGCAACAAAGGCAGAGGGGATTGACATTTCTTTACCTGGTGAAATGGGTAAAAGGTTTCAATTAAGCTTCCGTGAAACAGTGAAACAGTGAGCACCGTGAAACAGTGAATGGGAACAACTCACAGCCCTCTCAACATCGTGTTTCTCATTTGCCTGACTGAGTAGCAGGAAGTTTATAGTTCAGGATATTTTTGTTGTCCAAAAGGTGAGATATTTGGAGTTTGTTTATGTATAATCTCAGCATATAAACTCAGAAGCTTTTCAAGCAAATCCCATTATTGACCTTGGAAATAAAACGTCTAGGAAGCTCAGAAATGATGAAGGTGTTCTCAAGCACAAAGGGTAAAGCTTTCCTCCATCTGGGGTTTTGACAGTGTCCACCTGAAGAAGGCCAAGGTCCATCACTCAAACAAGCCCTCCCCTCAAGGTTGTGTGGGCCTCCAATTCTGCAGTCTGGAGCTCTTGTTAAATACTTTTATGGGCAGAAGCAATGCAAAAGGCCTGCCTGGAGAATTCTCTCTTGACAGGAAGGTGAGCTGCAGTGGGAGAACTAGGGCCTTTTTCTTTTCCATTGATGCTCTGAGCAAATATAAATAATAATAATAAAATAAAATAAAAATCAAGGCTGAGCATAAAAAACAAAAACAAAAACAAAAACAAAAAACATCACGCCTGTAATCCCAGTGATTTGGGAGGCCAAAATGAGAGGATCACTTGAGCCTAGAAGTTTGAGACCAGCCTGGGCAACCTGGGGAGACCTCATCTCTACAAAAATTAAAATAAATTGGCCAGGCATGGTGGTGTGTGCCTGTAATCCTCGTGCCTCAGAGGCTGAGGCAGGAGGATCACTTAAGCCCGGGAGGTCAAGGCTACAGTGAGCCATGATCAGGCCACTGCACTCCAGCCTGGGTAACAGAGCAAGACCTCGTCTTAAAAAACAAACAAACAACAACAACAACAACAAAAAACTCTCCAAACATACATCTTTCCCTACCAGGGTGAAGAATCCAAGGCTGCAGGCAGGCCTGGCTGCATAATGTTCAGAACCCAGTTCCCACACAATGATAATGCAGGGCCTTTTATAAAAAAAAATTAGTAAAGACTTCAAAATGGTGAGAGCAGAGTGTGAAACCAAGCACAGGACCCTGTGAGACTGCACAAGTCACAGCCCAGGGAGCAGCCCTGGGTGCATGGTCTGATGAAAATGTTGTCTGGATTGAAGTAAAGGCCCACGTTTCTATTTGTTCATTAGAAGTTCATATCATGGTTACCTCCTTAGAGATAAGAGCTCCACTTTGGGAGGCCGAAGAGGGTGGATCACTTGAGGTCAGGAGTTTGTGACCAGCCTGGCCAACATGATGGAATCCCGTCTCTACTAAAAATACAAAAATTAGCTGGGCATAGTGGTGGGCACCTGTAATCTCAGCTACTTGGGAGGCTGAGGTAAGAGAATCGCTTGAATCTGGGAGGTGGAGGTTGCAGTGAGCCAAAATCACGCCCCTGCACTCCAGCCTAGGCAACAGAGCAAGACTCCATCTCAAAAAAAAAAAAAAAAAAAGCTACAGGTGTCTGAAACCTAGGTATGCTCTTTTTCTACCAGAATGACCACAGTGAAAGGTTGTGACCAGGGAGGAGGTGAAATCAGAGCAGACACCATGTGTCTGTCCAGCAGCTGTCTTTATTCCTATAGATTGGGAGGTTTAGGCTGATGCCATCAGCACTGCTCTGCATGCCCTCCCCTCCTGCAAACCCAGAAAACACTTCTGAGAAGATCAAGTGCCTGGTAGAAATGATTCCGTATCCCCCAAGTAAACAGCATGCATAAAAAGAAGCAGAACCCTTTATCCTTTAAAGAAAGTGTTTTGACAGATTTTCTATGTAATGTAAAGAAAATAAAGAAGAAAATTAAGAGTCTCTGCATATTCATGATATTTCCCCTGTGGAGCATTTTGGTGCTATTTTGATAGCCGTGGGTGGTACCCTCTCTTGGGAAGTTTCTAGCTCTAAATGACATGGAACATATACATGCTCGCATGAGCACATTGTTATCTGCATTTATACCAAATCCTGGGCAAGATGGGGAGCTGAAAGCACCACTGTGAGAAATGGACATTGACTCTGAAATACACCAAACTTTGGCCTGTGTTTGAGTTCTTCCAATTGGCTCATATTCGAACACAGAAATGTCATTTTGAAGATAAATCAAAGCTAGTAAATAAATATTAGACATTTTGGTGGTCAGATTCTAAATAACTAAGTGAAACTGCATCCACTTAAAATATTAAGTAGTTTTTCCCAAGGCTAAAAAGCATCTGTTTTTTGCCATGAAAAAAAACTGTCAGTCGATGTCTTAGAAAAATGTCATTTACTAAGTTTCCACATCTCCAAAGTGGGTCAGCCGTGATGCTTGTTTGTTTGTTTGTTCCTGCTCAGATTCACAGGCTTCTTGGGATTAACCATATGGGGTAAGTGAAGATGAAGCAAAAGGAATCTGATCTGAGATCCTGACCAAATTGTCCCTGCCATCTTCGAGGAGAGAACGTACATCTATTAAGGGATACTTCGATCCCTCTCATCCCTTCAAAGTCTGGCTCCAATCTTACCTACCTGGAAAGTCAGTTGTGAAAATGTATCCCACACCCTTGAAATTAAATCTCCACCATGTCCGCCTTTTTCTCTTATATTCTCAGAGAGGATTATATTTGTTTGCAGTTAATTATCCTTTTGTTTATAAGAATGGTTTCATTTTTCTCATAAGTATACACATCATTCGCCTTTGTTGGAACGCAGTCTTGGAGAACAGTGTGGGTCTCCCCAGAGTGTGCAGGACAGAACTGTGTCCCCAGAGCCCCCTCACATTGCTGCTGCTGTCTAACCGCCTCTCTCACTGTGTCAATGTTTGGCACTAATCACCAAAACAAATGCATCATTTGATCTGCTACAGGGAAACCTCAATTAAAAATATGTGAATATTTTATGCTTGGAGAAATAACTTATGTAAGGTTTTCTTCATAATACCTGATATCTCTTGTTAAGGGTATGCTTATTCTATAAAATATGTTAGATAAATTCTCGATAAGCCGCAGTGGTTGTTAAACAAACGCAACTACGATTAAGATAATAGCTGTGATAAATGGCTTAAAATAAACAATGAAATTCTTAGACATTTAAAAGGAACATGGTAAATGGAAAGTGCATAAATAAGATGGGAAACCAGGACACTGTTGTTCTTGATCCAGGCTAGGGCTCCAGTGTCCTCATCTTATCTGAAGGAAGTAGTTATGGTCTTTATGAGTTCTGTAAGGTTTATTACTCTCAGTTACTTTTCTTTTTAAAAGTTGTTTTTAAGCTTACAAAAGTATTCTTCCAGCTGGGGCTGCAAGGTTAAAAAAAAAAAAAAAGTATTATTAACCCCCTACAACAATGTCAAGCAATGTGGAATTTTTGAGTAAAATGTAAATGGTCTTTTTCCTCTTCTGACTCCTCCCTGCCAGATCCTTGTGCAATTTCTGTACACCTCATGTGTGCACAAATGCACGTGTGAACATGTGGATTTTTTGGTATATAAATGATACCACATATACATACTGTTTGGAGTTTTACTGTTTTCATTTCATAACTGACATTTTTCCAATCAAATTCAAATCCGTTTCATCCTACTCATAGGCTGTATGATATTCCATAAAAGAGTCACATCATAATTATCCTTCTGTAGAAAGCCACTTAAGCTGCTTATTTTTGATCCTACTTGTAATGTTTCCATGAACATCCTTGTACATGTATCTTTGAGTGTGTACATGAATATCTTTGTAGGAAAGTTTCTAGAAGAAAAGTTTCTGGGTCAAAGAGTTTGTGCATTTTTAATCTTAATGGGTATTGCCAAACTGACTTCCCAAAGGATTTTTATCATTCCAGAGACAGTCCATGAGACTGTCCATTTCCTCACAGCTTTACCAACACTGGGTTACCAGATTTTTTTTTTTGACTCTCTAACAATATGATTTAATTGGCATTTCCCTGTGTTTAAATTTGTATTCACCTTATTATCTATAAGATGAAAAATCTCATTAGTTATTGATTTTTGTTTCTCTTTCTATTTCTTCTCTTTTGTACCTACAGATTTCATCAAATATCCGATCATCCTTTGTTGATCATACTGTTTACAAACAAATTAATAAAATTCAACAAAATCAATAAATTCAACAGTATTCATAGTTGGGTTGCATTTCTTCTGCAATTATTACTCTTATTTACTCTTTCTTTCTTCCATAAAACTTTCCTCAGAATCGGAGGGCTTTGGTAGAAGTGAGCAGTGCATGGTAGGGAGCCAGTACAAAGGCTGGAGGCCTCATCAGTTCCAAGGAAGGAAGGCTTTGTTCTGGGAGCCTTTGTGTCACTTCTGAGAGGAGCTGCATTTGGGGGATTTTCCTTCCATCCAAGCTATTATAGACAACTCAGGCTCTGCTTCTCTCTCCAGCCTCAACATCTGAAGTAGAAGCCCCCCACCCCCAGATCCTTCCTAGACTACAACCGTAGTCTAGGAGCTCTGGTTTGGGGACAAACACCTCGAAGCTAGCCAGTCCCCTTGGGCCAGGTGGGAGAAGGTTGTAACAGTCCCAGCCGTTCTGCAGACAGCCCTTCTTCCACTGCTCACCTTGTATACCTCCTTCACAGCCCACTCGTGCTCTAGGTATTGGTGACTTGGGAGTTTCTGAAAGGGTCCCACCTCTGTAGCAGCCTCCTCCTGCATGGGTTCTGGATTTCAATTCTCTCAGTCCATCAAATTAAGTGGGTCTCTGCTGGGGGCATCTGACAATGTTTGAAGATATTTTTGGTTGTCACAATTTAGGGGGAGTATGGCCAGTATTTAGTGGGAGAGGCCAGGCATGTTAATAAACCTCCTACGATGCATAGGACAGCCTCCACAACAAAGAATTATCCAGTCCAATGTCTCAGTAGAGCCAAGTTTGAGAAACCCTGATCTAATTCCACCTATTTTCTTTCTTTAATACACCCTTTCCTGTTTCCCAATGCTAATATAACTTTATTCTTTTGAAACATATTTCGTGTAATTTCAATGAGATTGGGGGAGAGAGAGGATGTCTTAGACAGTTCTGGCTGCTGTCACAAAGTACTGTAAAATGGGTGGCTCATAAACCAGAGAAATTTCTTCCTCACTGTTCTAGAGGCTGGAAGTCCAACATGGTCAGGTTCTGGTGGGGGCCCTCTTCTGGGTTTCAGACTGCTGACTTCTCATTGTATCTTCACATGGTAAAAAGAACAAAAAAGCTATCTGGAGCCTCTTTTATATTGGAATGAATCCCATCATGAAGGCCACCCTCATGACCTAATCATTTCCCAAAGATTCCACCTCCTAATATCATCACCTTGGAGGCTACCATTTTAAGATACAAATTTTGGGGGACACATTTAGTCCATTGCAGAGGACAAGCATATTGATGAACTTAGTCTGCTGTCACAAATGAGGAGATGCAGTTTATTATTTTACTAATACACCTTGGGTAGAGATCAATGAGCAAACATTTCTTAAATATGCACCATGTACATGCCACGTGCAAACACTCTGTAGTCTGAGTCAAGCTTGAGGACTATGGAAATGGGTTCAGATTTCATTCTCAAACTCTTCTCTTCCTATTACAGTTTTTCACAAATCACATCTGACTAAAATGAATGCATAGTGCAGTGTTAAAGGGCCAAAATTTTAAGTGTCAATATATACGAAAGGGCTGTGTGTCACAAGGGAAAAGATCATCCCCTACTCTACTTTGTTGTCTTGGTGATAGTGGGGAACTTGCAGGCTGTTCTGGTGTTTCTAACTTGATATCCAAACATGAGAGCTCATGTTCCCAGGAAAACAGAAGGTTGGAGTTGAAAGAACCTTAAAGATCATGTGGTTTGTGGTTGATTGCTACATTCATGGCCTCCATGAAGTACATCCTGTGTAGTCTCCCTTCCCATTGACTATGGGCTCAGCCATGACACTTGCTTTGGCCACCAGGATGGCAGCAAATATAATGCCAGGAAAGGCTTGATAAATGCTTTTGCTTTGGATCTTCCTCCTTTTGGAACACAGCTATACCGGTCAGAAACTCAGTATTCTGCAAGACACAGGGCATCCTGGCTGGTAGCCCAGGCTAATCACCAGACAGGTGAGTGAAGACACCTTGGACTACCCAACCTTAGGTGAGCTGCTAAAAGGCTGCCTCTGAATGAGTGAGCACTGGTAAGACCAGCAGAATAACCAACCAGCTAATCCCAGCTTAACTGTGTAATTGTGAGCAAATAAATTGTTGTTGGTATAAGCCATTGATTTCGAGGCTGTTTGTAACATCAATAAATACACATAGTACAACATCTTCCTTTTAGAGACAAGACAATTAAGAAAGTCATGCTATATATAGTGGCCAAATTCTCAGGCTAGCTCCACAAAAGCCCATAATATGCCGGAAGGTGGTACTAATAATATTCTTTCAATTACCTCCACACCATGTCACATTATGTAAAGGGTGAGTTCTTGGTCTCAACATTGCATGCCAAGTTTATGTTATGCACACACCCTCTCTCTTCTACTCCTTAATATTGCCACCCCCATTTAAGTTGGGAAAGAGGGAGTAGAATGTAGTAGCTACTTCTAAAACTCTCCCAAGTGCTAATCTGCATTAAAGAAACATCCTTCCAGATTGTCCACGTTCCAGATGTTATGAAAAAGGAAGCCAGTCAGGTGGTTGGTTGCACAAGGACCCAGATCTCAAAGGGAGTAGGAAATTAATTCTGATCGCTGTTGAGTACAGAAAGGCTCAATTTTATGTTCTGATCTGTAAAATCGGGCACTGCCTACCTCTGAGCACCAAGTGTCCCCAGTCTGGCAGCTCTAATCACATGGCACAGAATCACAACTCTTAATTGAAGCATGACTCTTGGCTAAGTTCCACAGGACACTAAGAGGTTTAACACACAATTCTAGACCTCAATGGATTTTCTGTCTAGATGGGAAGAGAGATCACATGCCTACAGGAAAATGACATCAATAGAGCTTAAGTTGGTTTAAACAATTATTATCATACTGGTTACGAAGTTGTTGAAATCATTCCCTATTAACTGCCTCAAGTCTCCTGAGATCCCCGAGCCCTTGCTCTGGTGTTCCTGGCTCCTCCTCCAGCTTCGAGAGCTCCCAAAAACTCTCCCAGGATCAGCAACTGAAGCACTGAAGCTTTCCACTACAGGCAATCTCCACAACCCTGTCTATCATGGCCCTGTCCATTCTGATTGGCCAGTGACCATCAAGTATAGGTTATTAAATATTCTGAATATCACTGTGGAGGACAGGCAGTAAACTTTAATTTCTAAATGAGTGGCAGAGATGCCAGGTGTTGCCATGTTAGGTGAGCTGCTAAAAGGCTGCCTCTGAATAAGTGAGCATTGGTAAGACCAGCAGAAGAACCACCCAGCTAATCCCAGCTTAATTGCAGAATTGTGAGCAAATAAATAGTTGTTGGTATAAGCCATTGATTTTGAAGCTGTTTGTAACATCAATAGATAAACACAGTACAACACCTTCCTTGAATAGGTCCAAAGGGGTAGATAATGTGCACCACTATATTAGCATACTCAGAGGGGAGGTTTATATGATCTGGAGAGATGGGTGGTACACAAATAATGAGGGAAGACCAAGGCCCTTGCTATGCCCAATTCATAAAACACAATTAGAATAGTGTAAGTACAAGCCAGAAGTTGCCCAGTTAAACGATAGAACTGGAGATGCAGTTTGGGACTTTATAATCCCTATATCCATGCTAATCCCCAGAAAACAGGGGGAAAAATTATTTTCTAAAATAAGGAACTAAAATGGGATACGGAGGCAGGATGAAAAAGGGTTGTTCCAAGGCTAGGGTTCTCCCAGGGAGTGAGACTTTTTTGAAGACTAGCAGGTGATATGCTTGAAAAAGGAGAAATGAGCCATAAATAAAAACACACACACAATTCTAGCAGACTCTGGTTTCCCATGAATGTAATCAACAGAATAGATTTTGTAGTTCTTTTGTAGCTCAACATACTTACAGTTGCCAAACCATACCGTTAATATTTTACCAGATGAGTATCTTTTTATGATCTGTGTTCTTCAATATAATTAATAGCACTGCTAAGGATACTGAACACTTACAATGCCAAAATAAAAAATAATTTATTCTAACACTATCACAACAACAAACATCATTTAACATCACACCAACAATATCACTAACATCACACCAACCATATCATTTTTCACTGTTTCATTCATCTCTAGCCATTCCACTGCCCCAGCTCACCAGAGGAATCAAGCTCAGGGTGTGGCCCAAGCTGTTGAAAGAGGAGGGTGACCAGGATGCTGGAGCTCACGGTCATCAAAAGCCTGTCTGCATAAGCCCCTCACTTAAAAGAGAGAAATGTGGGCTAGGCATTCCCTGGAACCCTGTGACATTGACAGTCTTGGAAGAATGAAAGAGTTTAAGCCTGTCTAGTCTAATGTCTAATTGAGAGGACAGCCGACTTCTCAGAACAGAAGCCAGAGAATATTTATGACTAATCTAGTCTCCCCTTTCCTTCTGTAATGCTCTGCAGTTTTAAGAAGGCAAAGACATTTCAAGAAGGAGAAACAACCTGTGCAAAGGCTCAGAGTAAAAAAGGTGGAGCGAGGCCACATTTGAAGGATGATGAGGGGTCTCAAGAGGCTGGTGGGACCTGGATGGATTTCGACCGGGAAAGGGAGGTGAGTTTGCTCCATTTGTATGTATCCTTGAGGTACATTAGCTACTTCAGGGCCAGAAATAGATGTTCTGGACTATGTCTTGATTAAATTAATAGAACTCACATGATAGGATCCTCTCTATCTCATTTTATATAGTAGTTATGAGCAGTGTCCCAATTCTATTTTACACTTAATAAATTGGGAGCACACTAATACCAATGAGTGAATACCTTTCCTTAGAAGGCTCCAGTCCTTGGAAAAGTTGATGTCTCCTCGAAGCCCTAAAACTTCTGAAGTCCTGTGATTAAAGTGGTGAATAATAGGTCATTTTTTAGGCAGAACGACCAAGGCATACTGTTGTGGACTGAATTGTGTCTCCCCCACAACCCTTCCAAAATTCATGTGTTGAAGTCATAAGCCTCAGTACTCAGAATGTGACCTTATTTGGAGATAAGTTCTTTAAAGAGGTAATTAAGTTAAAGCGAGGTAATTAGGATGGAGCCCTAACCCAAGAGGACAGATGTCCTTATAAGAGGAGAGGAGGAACAGCCACACACACAGAGGGAAGACCACGCGAGGACACAGGGAGAAGATGCCACCTACAAGCCAAGGAGAGAGGCCCCGGGAGAAACCAAGCCTGTGGACACCTGGATCTTGGGCTTCAGCCTCCAAAACCATGAGAAAGTACGTTTCTGTTGCTGAAGCCCCCCCAGGCTGTGGCGCTTTGTTAGGGCAAAAATCCTGAGCAGACAAATATGTACACCAGTCCCAGTGCCCAGCCTCATACGGGGCCTATGTTAAGTCAACTCTCATGTGCCAAAGATTCCACTTCCTCCAGCTTTAGGTACAAAGGAGGGCAATGAGCTGCCCTTTTACCTATGTTCTCTCAACACAGATCATCAAAAGGGAGCAGAAGGAAGTGGGAAGGAGGTCTGAGAAGTTGCCAAGGTAGACAAGAAGTCCTCAGAGGGTACAGCAGGACATTCTGGGGTGCAGGGTTGGGAGGACTTTGTGGAGACTGTGCTTCAGTCCTGCCCCACAAGACTGTCATGAGCACTGATGGGTTTGAAGGGAATGTGGACAGAAGGAAGAGGCACTCGCTCCCTGGAAGGGCCATCCTTCATGTTTAAAATAGCCTCAGTCAAGCCTGCCAGATGACAGTGAGTCGCAGGATGGTGGATTTCTTACCTGTCCCTTGGCCAGAGCCACCGTCCTTGCGGCCAGCAGCGTGGCCCGGCTCCCTTCGTCCAAAACAAACACTAATGCAGGCAGGCAGCCCTGTGGGTGCGAAGGCTCAGGAGAGTGAAGGCTTGTTTTGGAGGTCATCCCATTTAATCCTTCCCTTCTGCCTTTCTCTTTGTTTCTCACTGAAGCCCAGAAAGCTTGCCTGGTCGTGATTTTTATTATTAGTGGTATTAATATTAGTGTCTTGCCTTTCGGTTTGGATGGCCTGCAGAACTCATGCCCAGCAGTGCACAGCCACTAAGCCCGTTGAGACAGGGGGCTTAACTGGGCTAGGGGGCTTCTAGCTCCCAGCCTCTGTGGGCTATTTTTGTGGGTTTTCTCGCTCTCTCCCAGCAAGCCTCGTGTCTGTGGGATGTACCCTGTCTTTCCCGTGCACGCATTTGAAAGGAGCAGATGAAAGCTGCTCCTCTGAGCCCGCCTAATTGGAGAGAATTGCAGTTTAGAGGTAAGGGTTGGGCCTAATAAGCAAGCAGGGGAGGGTGCGTAGAGGAGGGGGCGGGCTAGGAGGAGAAGGGCTCTTTTTTATGAAAATGTGGGCCTCCCCACTGTCATTCCCCTTCAGCTGCTGCCTCGCAGATGGACCCTTTAATTGAATTTTCCTACAGGCCTGGGGGAGGGAGTCATTTCAGGTCCAGAGAGCAATTGAAGTGAATCCGAGGGCTTTGGTTTCTTTTCATTAGGAGCTGAGGGCCAGGTGGGGTGGGTGTCAGTCTTGGTGTTTTCATCTTGTGCCTGCTATCTTTGTCTACCTTGCCATTCTTCTCATTTTCCCCCTTTTAAAAATCCACACTCAGGATTATGTTGCTACATCCTGGACTTAAGTCATCGCAGAAGCTTGGAGGAAGATGAATTAGAAAGATAGGGTTTTGTTTGATTCCATTGGATTCAACCTTTTACTGAGCACCTGCTGTTTGCCTAGGCCTATGTTCAGCTCTGATGAAGACAGTGGGAAGTTCAATGCATGCCTTCTGAGAATTTCTGCCCAATCAGAAAGAATGCCCTTAAAAATAAAAGAAAAAAGCAAAACAAAACAAACAGCCAATAAACAAAACCAGCGGAAAGACTACAGGATGAGGCACGACGTTCTAAACTGAATATGACCAAGCACTAACATGTACGGGTAAGGCAACCAGAGCAAGTCCCTCGAGGGTCAGAGGCATGTGGGACACTTATTTCGGACAACAGACTGTAAATGGCCTGATATCAAAAAATGCACCTATAGAATGCTCAATACCTCTCTCTGCCCCGGGAAGAGCAAGAAAGCAGGGTAAGAAAAGGAAAATAGGGTCCAGTTCTCCACCTTCTGTGAAAATAGCAAGGGTGTGCCTGTATCCAGGATTCTGCTGAGAGTCCTGTAGGTTCGAGTATGATCCCAGGAATGCTGTGAAGAACCTGAATATCCACCTGTCTGTATCTTCAACCATCTCAATTGAGCTTCATGAGATGGAAAATGTGGTCACATAGAGGGGAAGAAAATCTCCTACCACAAAACCAGGCATTGGTTCACTCATTCATCAATGTTTAAGTGTCTACCATATTTCTGAGTCTCTGTTCAAGACTGGAGATACAAAGTCAAATATCACATGGCTTCTGAGGTTAAAGGAGGGAAGCACCATGGGGCATAACTTAATTCTTTTGTTAGTATTTTATAGCAAGAAAACTTAGTTGAAATCTGGGCACAGAGTACTTAATGGATATGGTAGGTGAGGGAAGAACACGAACTGCCTCTGTATAATAGATATCCCTAAATACAAAACATTCTAAACAAAGCAGGAAGCCTGTGAGTTCTTTATTGTGGCCCTCAGTGGCAGCCACGTGAGTCTTGGCATAGAAGTCATCCTCTGGTGCTCAGGGGACAGTAACTGAAGCTACTAGGGAGGATGGGGTGACCAGGAGAGGTGAAACCAGAACTGTGCTACAAAAGAGGGAGAGGATTTAGATGGAAAGAAAAGGAAGGCTACTCTGAGCCGATCACCCCTGGCAGAGACGTAGAGGTGGGAATGAGAATGCATATATAGAGAGAGGCGGCCGGCCTATCTGTGCAGGACCATGCCCATGGCAAATGGGAGAAATGTGTAGTCAGGTGAAGTCGAACCATCAAAGCGAATCCTCACTTGCATAATGAGGAATTTATTCTCACAGAAAAACAACTACAAAAAAATTAACTTTCATCAAGTTCCTGATATAACCAGTTACTTTTTTCATCTTGATTATTTATCATTGTCATGATCGTCATCATCATCATCATCACCTAATCCTTACATGACTACTGTGAAGTGGCAAATGTAATCCATTGTAGAGGGAAGGAGATCCTGGTTCAAACAGCGTAAGTGACTCACCCAGCATCACAGAGCTAGCGTGTGGGTGGAACTGAGAGACATGCATCAGCTCCTGCACCACAGCTGCCTCCCTGGCAGGGAGCAGGAGAACAGGGTCATGGCCAACATCCCCTTGCTCACTCCTCAGGTACTCTTAAGTATTGCCTGGGTACGTGGTGACCAGGGGGAAGGCGAACAGAGCCCACCAAAAAGCACTGGGGTCACCATTTTAGCAAATAAGCTGTCCCCCTGCCAATCCTCTGAGGCCAGCCTGCCCTACTCTTTTCCTGATGAGAGGTACTAGGCAAGTGTTCATTACGCCACCTGCTGTGTTAAGCACTTTACATTCATTACTTCAATTAATTCTCATGCCAACCCTTGCAAGTAAGAATTATGGCTCTTGTTTTACACCTTAGGACATGGCGGCTCTGAGAAGCCGGTTTGACTCCAGTGACTGAGCTCTTTCCCCCGGGCAGCTGTGCGCTGTAAGATGCTACCTCTGGAGCACTCCCCCTGCCAACGTCTTAGAGTTCACACTCAATAAACATCTTTTCAGAGATAAGTACATGCCACCCACTGCTAGCCACACACCTTGCCAACTCTACTTAAAAAATAAAAGCAAAAATCTTCAAGTATTGATTCATAAGGAGCTTGATGCATTAATGAGAACTAGTGTCAGTGGGTGATTTGCACAGTCACCAAGGGGAGGAAGGCATCCCCTTCTTCCTTGCTTTCCCCAGGGAGGACCCCAGGGATCACCTACCAAAAATTGTCAACTCAGCCTTCACATATGAATGCTGGGAACCTGGTGATCGATAATGACAAACCTGATGTTTGTTGATCGCTGTGTACCAGTCACTGTGCTAAGAACTTCACATATATGGTGGGATAGTATTTCAAAGCAGGGTGTCTCAATCTTGATACTACTGACATTTTGCACCAGATAATTCTTTTATATAGGAGGTTTTTCTGTGCATTGTAAGATGCTTAGCAGCATCCCTGACCTCTTTCTACTAGATGCTGGTAGCATCTCACTCCCTCCCAGTTGTGACCATCAGAAATGTCTCTAGACATTGCCCAATGTCTCCTGGATGCCAAAGTTGCCCCCATTTGAGGACGACTGTTTTAGAGTATAAATTGATGTTTGATACGTTGGCATCATTTGCCTCTAGTTCAGGCGAGCACAGAGACCGACAGCAATCTTTGTCAGCTTTGACTTGGGCCATTCCGGGCCATTCCAGGCCATTCTGCACCATCTGCCTGGAATTCTGGGTAACAGGGTCATGCCTCAGGTCGACCTTCCCCCATACAGCCAACACGGAGCAACATGAGCCCCACTCATGAAGGACCACAAACATAATTAACTGTCCCCAAACCCCTGGGCCTTGGGTTTCCTGAGTTCGTTTGCTTGGGAACAGCTGCTAGTGGACATAAAACGCTGGGAGAACCCTTTCAGATCCTGCCTTGCCACTAATTAGATGTGCAATCTTACAAAGTAACTTAAGCTCTCTAAGGCTGAGTTTTCTTCTCTGTAAAATCAGGATAACAGCACTTTCATCACATGGGTTCTTGGGAAGATTAAACAGGATACTAAATATAAAACACCTCCTCTTGTGCCAGGCAACATAGTAGGCTTAATCAATCTAAATTGTCTTTGTTCTCACTCTTATCTCCCCAAGACAAAGATAGGATTTTATCTGGAACAAAACCCACTGAAGGGTATGTAACGAATTCCATCAAACAGAGCCATGATATGAATGAATGGCTGTATTTCCTTCCAAGCATGATGTTTGGTCTTGGCATAATTCAACCCCTTTGTGATTCTCCAAGTAATCTCTCTTCAACAGAGTACACAGACCTGATGAATCAAGGCTGCTTTTGGAGCCCTCACGAAGAAAGGTGTGGGCCCTTCTGCAGGTGTCTGCACTCCGATAAGCTTGTCAGCAGAGGCTTTTCAGAGCCTGCCTCATCTGTCAGATGTACAGGTGTGCCTGGGCTCAGCTTACACCCTGAGTCAGGGTCACGGTTGGCAAGATGGAGTTTTCCCCCAGGGATGGAAGCCTTTAGCAACTTGAATAACAACCTGCTGCAGCCTGGTGCCTGCAGAGGGCAATGAATAAGTTTCTCTTTGCCCTGCATCCAAAAGCCAAGAGCCAGAGCACATTCTCGAGGGAATCAGATTGGGGGTGGGTTCTTGGTAAAGCTGCAGATTATCGGGCCAAAAGAAACAGAAAAATAGATGGTAGCTGCCTAGTAAGCCTTTGTGCCTTTTAAGGTTTAACTGATTAAGAAAAGCCTAGAAGATTCTAGACTGGAAATCCAGTTTTGGATTGCCTCTGCTTTTCTCTTCTCTTGGGCATGCATTTTCCTGAGTATCGAGAGAGAAAGAGAGAGAGAGTGAAGTAAATAAATATGATGCTGAAATCTGAAAATTTTCTAATGGTTGCCGTTGAGAAAATCATTTTGATGGAAAAGGAAGGTAAAGCTTTTGGATGAAATGGAATTTGGGAGTAATTCAGATTTCATTTATTCTCTTTCTTGTTCTCTCTTTAAGTCAGTAGGACCCTCTAACAGTCACTGTAAAATATTCTGCCTATAGCAGCTTGCTTTAGCCGTAGCTGCTGTGATACAATTATTAGGGGAAGCACAACCAGTCTTAGGAGGTAGGCCTCTCTCTGGTATCACCTGAAGAAGCCATTTGAGGATTCTACCCAAGAGCCTCGGAGGAAGAGTATCTGTCACCAGCCTGCTGTGACCCAGCTGGGCTGGAAGCTTGGCTGTGTGAATATTGTAAAAGTTGCATGATTTGAACATAGACTCAGCTGGGCTAATGAGGACAGGACTTCAGATAACCATGTGACGAGATCACTCTCCTTCCACAGAATAATGCCTCTTGGGGATGGTGGATGGTGAAGTATATCAACATTTAAAAGCTGAAAATAAAAACTTTGTGTTCTCCAGGAAAATGATGAAATTACCCAGAACCCAACTGAATATCAGCTAATAATTAAGAGCACAGACTCCATAGTCTGCCCTGCTTTTAAACCCTAGCTAGCTTACTAGTTATGTGAGAACTTGGGTAGGTTACTTGCTTATTCTTTGCCTCAGTTTCTCCATCTGTAAAACAGGGAAAACAATGGTATCTGTATTTGTTTTTTAGAGCAACTGAAACAAGTCATCGCAAACTGGGCAGCTTAAACAACAGAAATTTTTCCTCTCACAGTCCTGGAGGCCAGAAGTTCCATAGCAAGGTGTCAGCAGGGCCATACGCTCTCTCTGAACGCTCCAGGAAAGACTCCTTCCTTTCCTCTTCTAGCTTCTGGTGGTGGCCGTCAAGCCTTGGCGTTCTTTGGCTCATAGCTGCATCACTCCAATCTCTGCCTCTCTCACCACATGATGTTTGCCCTGTGTCTGTGTCTTCTCCTCTTACAAGACACCAGGCATATTGAATTTAGCACCATGACCTCATTTTAATGTAATTACATTTGCAAAGATCCTATTTCCAAATAAGGTCACAATTCACAGGTATGTAGGATTAGGACTTCAACATGATCTTTTCAGAAGACACAGTTCAACCCACAATAGTATCCCATGGGGTGTTGTGAGAATTAAGTGAGATAATATGGAAAGAGCTTAGACCAGTGCCTGGAACACAGGAACATGAACTACTTATTCTTTCTAAACCTTACAATAAGCTCATAAGGGTGGATCTTATTGCACTTCTTCAACAGAAGAGAAACCCCAGGCTGAAGGTGAAAGAAAGTGGCCTAAAGCCACCCACGTAGTTAGTGGTACAGTTCAAGTTTAGAGTGGCTTGCTCTAACTCCAGAACCCAAGTACTTCTAATAATCTATTACTCCGTACTCCTTCTAGAGCAACTTGGCTTTCTAGAACAAATCAGTTTCTTTATACTTTCCTTATAAAACTCACTTTCCAACCCTGGGGTTCTCCTACTTCACTCTCCTGCCACCTGCCATGAATTATTAAAGTTCAAATTCACTACTTTAGAACCCCCAATTAAAAAGCACTCAGCTAGAATATCAGTGATTCTTGCATATATCTTTAACCAAGCTTGGCCAGCCCACTCTTGCAAGCCACATGCAGCCCAGAACGGCTTTGAATGCAGCCCCCCAAAATTCACAAACTTTCTTAAAACATGAGATTTTTTTGTGATTTATTTTTAGCTCTTCAGCTAGCAATAGTGTTAGTGTATTTTGTGTGTGACCCGAGACAATTCTTCTTCTTTCAGTGTGGCCCAGGGAAGCCAAAAGATTGGAGCCCCCACTCCTGCCTTTAACCCTTACTCATTCTTAGTACAATGTCAGGTTTAACCAGGACATCAAAATAGACTGCAACATTTCCTCACCTCAGGGGTTTATGGATGAGAAACATCAGCCAATTACAAATGAATTTACAATATGCCGGATGCTATTCTAAGTGCTTTAACAAATATTGACACATTAAATCCCCCTGATAACTCTGCGAAGGAAATATTGGTTTATTACCATTTTACAGATTAGGGATATGCAGACACAGAGAGGCTAAGATCACAGAGCTAGAATGTTTCAGAACAGGGACTTGGCTGGGGTAGTCTGCCTTTTAGTTCCAGAGCCTATGCTTTTATGTGCTGTGTTCCATGTGCAGTGGATTTATTTAAACATCTCCTGAGGACATTAAGGTTAGTTTTAATATTTTGACATTCGAAACAATGCTAGAGTAAACATCCTCAAGCTAAATCTTTACGCATAACCTGAATTATTTTTCTGGTAGAACTGTTGTGTCAAAGAGTAAGTATGTTATTAAGGCTTTGGTATATAACGTCAAATTGCAAGAATGAGGGAAGGAGTTCTCAGGAAGTGAAAATGGGATCAGCAACAGCATGAAATGGAAAAGCATGGGGGTATGTCTGGAAAATGGCAAACACTCCAATCTGAATGGAATGTAAAGTGCTTGAAGACAAGAGATTGAAGCGCTGCTTCTAAATTGGTCTGGACCCAGCTTGTGGAGCACTTTGAACACCAGACTTCAGAATTTAGACTCTGTCAAGCAGCACTCAAAAACCAGCACACATTTTTGAACTGGGGAGTGAAATGATCAGATTCTGTCTAAAATAATTTGCTCAAGAAAAACTTGAGGAAAAAAAAACTTCTTTCCCTTCATAAGAGGAGTCATTCATCACAACTGCATCAGTACAAATGGACTGGTGGGGGTATATTTCATTTACTCTTTTAACATGGTACATTCTTGAAATTACCTATTTTAACACGCAGAGAAATAAAAGGATTAATATAAAGAATAAATATATCAATAGCATAATAATTATATGTATTCTATTTTAATATATGGATTATTTTATATATTCTATAAATGTATAATATACTTAATATTATAATGTATAATAATACAGTAGTTTCCCCTTATCCGCAGTTTAGCTTTCCAATGTTTTAGTTACCCATGGTCAAGGGCAGTCCAAAAATAATAAATGCAAAATTTCAAAGCCACAGAACACAGAAGATGGTTCGAATGAGTATTTTTTTAAGTTGCCCATGGATGGTATATCACTAACATCATTCTAGATGTAGAAATGAGAAGTTAGTTCATTTCACGCAATGGATGCCCCAGGACATTAGGGCTTCATTCTCCGCATAAATGGTTGAGAAAAACTGCCAGAATGTATCTTAGGAGTGGAATTTCTGCTGGGGGTGCACAATTTCGATGGTACCTGACAGTGCCACAGGGTTGTATCAATCCATGTACACTCACTGGTAAGAGAATTCACAGCTCTATAGCACTGCCAACAAATCAGGTTGTTAAAATGCTTGCTACTCTGAAAGGAGTAAAACAGCATTTCAGTGTCTTGAACTTGCATTTCTGCCATTACAAATATGGAAATCTTTCTTTTTTCATATTTGTATAGACTATTTAAGTTTCCTCCTTTCTGAATTTCCTGTTCAATCGCTGGTCCGTCCATTTCTCAATTGGAGTATGTGTCTTTCTCTATCGATTTGTAGGCATTCTTTACATACCCTGATAGTAATCCTCTGCTGGTGATACGCATCATGGCAAGTATTCATTAAAGTAATCCTTTATGGTGAATTTTAATAAGTGTTGAGTCCTACTTTAAGGCTAATGCAGGAAAAAAAAAAAAGAGGTTCCCAAAAGGACAGCTAATACGTAAATATATTTACAGTTCCTTCACTAAATAGACAAGTATTACATATCTTCTATGGGTCAGACTCTGTAGGGGAAAGGTCTGGGGATATAGAAATAAACAAGTCAGGATATCTACCCTTAAGAGATTTGCAATGCAGAGGAGGAAACAAACATTTAAATTCTATTACAACCCCGTAAGAGCCGTCATGGTTAGCGGTGAAATATCACACGTCTTAGCTACCATAACGCCACTTTAGAGTAAAAAGGATAAACGTTTCTGCAGGTCATTATCACAAGACTGAACGAAGACAAGGAACAGGGAAAGCTTCTCTCCTGCACCTCAAGTCCCATTTCCTGGCAGGGCACAGGGTGACCAGTTCGCAGATGTGGTAGTACCTGCTGTCCTCCAGAGCCACCACACCTGGCAGGACCAAAGTCCTTGAAATTACATTCTCTTAAGTATATACGTGCTCTTTGTTCTCTCACACCTCTGTAAACAAGGCTTTTTGCTGCTGTTCCCTTCAAGCTGCTCCCTGCAACTGTGTAGAAGACTGTCACAACAGCACTTGTCAGGAACTGCAGCGTAGCAAGCCATGACAGCTGGTGGCACGAGGAGCCCATGCATCTGCTTTTCTCCCTCTGCCAGGCCTCCCTGAATAATGGGAGGTCTTGTGTACACACGAATGATGCTATTGATCCTCCCACTGTGGGCCCCAAGCACTGCCGTTCTTTGTAAGTAGCTGGGGGTCGCGTTTACACTGCTCTACTCACACACCATCACCTAATTCCCCCTGGGATCCAGGGAGCGTATTTGCACTTGGTTATAAGTGCAGAGAGCCCTGGAATCTTTATCAGGAGGAGCAGAATTTGGGTGGCAGCCTTGTCGCATACCAGGTGGGTGGCTGTTTCTGTACCTCTTTTCTCATACATAGGAAAATACCTGTTCTGAAGTTCTCAGTGAAACACATGTGAAATTACTTATGAAACTGATTTGTGAGCTCTCTTGTACGAAGCAAATGAAAGTTATTATAATTATTTGCAAGACTCTTGATATGGAAGGCACAACTCCAAGAGGTCCACTAATTTCATCCTGTGGTTTCTGAGCCCACACATCTGTGGCGCATCGCAAATGGGCACACAACTTTTTCCTTGGACAGCTGATGTACTCAGCCCTGATGGGGAGTGGGGGATCTCAGGAAAACAAGTGAGAGAATTCTCTTCAAATTCACAGAATCATGGACTACCAGATACAAAGGGGCCTTCCCATCTACAGTAGAACCTTGATAGGTTAAATCAGTGGCCTCCAAACTTCTTGTTCCCATGCTTTTAGAAGGAATGCATTTTTGCATATAACTTTTCAATATATGCCTATTTATTCATTTATAGACAACAGATGTGTACTAATATAAATGGGCATTTTAAAAACATATACAAAATTAGACATTTTAAAAGTGTAAAAAAAGTTCTAATATTTTCTTCTGGCACCACACAGTGGATCATCTTGCCCATTCTTGAGAGTACATGCCTTTAATATTGAAGTACACTGGACAAATCAGGAAACTGAGGACCAGAGAGATGAAGTGATTTGCTCCAAGCCAACTGGCTAGTTGGTGACTGAGCCGACATGCTGGCCTGAGATCGTTGTTTCCTGATAATGTGTGTGATCTCAGAGTTTACCCTATATTGCAAATTACCTCCATGGAATTATCACACCCTGTTCTTAGTTTATTCATGATGCATCAAGAGGTTTTTCTTTTTCTTAGACCTCTTTTTTATTCTTTTAATTTCTGGGAACAGACCTGAGAGAGTGGGTATAGATTTCCTTCCCATAACAATGTGAGAAATAATAGAGCAAGATTGTATGTCACAGATGAAAATGCTATATTTATGTCTCATTGTAATCCATTCATTGCTTTATGGATCCAAAGTCCCCTTGGGAGTGTCACAAATCCACATAATGTTCCTGAGTGCAGGATTTGGCATTTGGATCTCTGATTTAGCTGTCAGATATGTAAAATCACATGTAGCCAGACAACTCCCTCGGGACTCCACAGCTGCAGATACTGAAGAGTGTGAGTTATTCCAACAAGGTCAGCATTAATTTAGGCAGATACAATTCCCCTTGAGCTACCCTCTTACTGCCCCATCTAATTTTAAGTGTGACTCAGAGGGCCCTGGTGGAGTGAATCCAGTAGCATTCTCTTCTCCAGCACTTTCTCCAAGCCCAAGAAGGGTGACTTTCAAAAGAGTCACACGCCCTTAAGGGAGACAACGGTTTTCCCAAGAGTCTGAACTTCCGAGGCTACTGCACAGCTCTGCTTACCTGTCTTCACCCTCCTTTACCTGCTTTTCAGCCTCTCAGGATCCTTCTCTACCCAGTGGCCTTGCTTTAAGGATCCCATACATGCCATGCAAATTGCTGGGTGGATGACTCTCTTCTGGACCACATAACCATGACTTGGATATCCTCTCCTATGTCCAAATTGCTTCTAATCAATGGTTGATGAAAGATGTAAATGAATACTAAGTACATTTTAGAAATAAAATGAGCTGACAGGTAAGTTAGCATTCCCCTCATCACCAGGGGTACACCAAGAGAAATTATTTTACTGGGTGAAGGGTTGGAAGTGAATAGTCTCTTGGCCGGGCGCGATGGCTCCCCCTATAATCCCAGCACTTTGGAAGGCCAAGGCAGGCGGATCACCTGAGGTCGGCAGTTTGAGAACAGCCTGACCAACGTGGAGAAACCCCGTCTCCAATAAAAATACAAAATTAGTCAGGCATAGTGACGCATGCCTGTAATCCCAGCTACCTGGGAGGCTGAGGCAGGAGAATCGCTTGAACTCGGGAGGCGGAGGATGCGGTGAGCCAAGATTGCGCCATTGCACTCCAGCCCAGGCAAGAAGAGCAAAACTCCATCTCAAGAAGAAGGAGAGGGAGAGGGAGAAGGAGAGGGAGAGGGAGAAGGACAGGGAGAGGGAGAGGGAGAGGGAGAAGGAGAGGGAGAAGGAGAAGGAGAAGGGGAGAAGGAGAAGAGAATGGTCTCTCCATTCCCTTCCAAATCACTATTAGAAAAAACAAAGAACATAGAATCAGAGGGCCTGGATTTAAAATTTCCCTCTGCTAGTTAGTAACTGAAGCACCTAAGCACACAAAGAGACAAGAAATATTTGCAGCCAGGCATGGTGGCTCACACCTGTAATCCCAGCACTTTGGGAGGCCAGAGTGGTAAGATCACTTGAGCCCAGGAGTTCATGACCAGCCTGGGCAACATAGGGAGACCCTGTCTCTACAAATTTTTTCTTAAAAATCAGGTGGGTGTGGTGGCACATGCCTGTAGTCCCAGCAATTCAGGAGGCTGAGGTGGGAGGATCACTTGGGCCTGGGAGGTCAAGGCTGCAGTAAGCTGTAATCATGCCACTGCACTCCAGACTGGGCAACAGAGAGAGAACTTGTCTCAAAATTAAAAGGCAAAAAAGGAAATATTTGTTACATTGTGCAAGTTATTTCACTTTTCTGTGCTCAAGCTTTATCTGTAAAATAGGAATGATGATCACTGTCTTACAGGATTGTTACGATGATTTACATTTAATAAATATTTATGTAAATAAACTATATGATGGAAATTAAAAAGAAACAAGTAATGTCTACATGTTTTAATCAACTAGTGCTTAGCAGTTCTTAAAAGGGCACTCTACAGCTGATTTTTCCATGAGGACTCACTACATGGCACCATTTCCAAGCGTGACAAGCTTGAAAACCATTGCTGTCCCCCTCAGTTCCCTCCTAAGAATAATGAACCACATCACAATTGACCTCAGCATAAATGAATGGTCACTGAGCCAGACCTATCTGTCCACTGCTTTTCAAATCCCTCGCTCTTAATTCCAGTCGCTGCCTCAACAACTGGTTTTATGTAGGTTTCCTGCAGGCACAGCCTCATCATGCCTCACCGTAGGCACATACCTCATGCTTCTCACGCTCGTCCCTGGCACTTCTGTTTCTAGAACATCTGCAGAGCCCACACACAGATGCAGCAATGAGAAAGAGTTGACAACCCTAGGGGTAGAGCTGGGTCAACAGGGGACAGAAACAATCCCATACATCTATGCCCCTTGATGAAGAGATTCTGAGACATGGTCCATCACGCTTCTAGAGGGTCCTGGGGAGCAAGCCTCCAGTTGCCCTAGAGGCAGCTAACTCAATGACACATCTGCGTATTGAATCTCTCTCCTTCCCTGTTTAGTGCCCCTGTCTTGGCTATGTTTCCTAAATAAGCCACTCACCCTGCATGGCAGTCTTTGTCTCAAGCTTTGCTTTTGTGAGGAGCTCAGGCTGAGATACCATCATGTGCCAGGCAATATCTTCGGTTACCTCATGCATCCTCTAGGGCAGCGGTCCTCAACCCTGTTGGCACCAAGGATCAGTTTTGTGGAAAACAATTTTTTCATGGACCAGAGTGATTAGGGGTCAGGGGTGGGGGGATGGTTTCAGGATGATTCAAGTGCACTACATTTATTACACACTTTATTTCTATTATTAATACATAATAAAATAATTATACAAGTCACTATAATGCAGGATCAGTGGGAGCCCTGAGCTTGTTTTCCTGGAACTAGATGATCTTATCTGGGGGTGATGGGAGACAATGACAGATCATCAAGCATTAGATTCTCATAAGGAGCCCACAACCTAGATCCCTCACATGCAATAGGGTTCACGTTCCTATGAGAAACTAATGCCGCTGCTGATGTGACAGGAGGTGGAGCTCGGCTGGTAATGCAAGTGATGGGGAGCGGCTGTAAATACAGATGAAGCTTCACTCACTCACCCTCCGCTCACCTCCTGCTGTGTGGCCTGGTTCCTAACAGGCCACAGATCAGTAGTGGCCCATGGCCTGGGGGTTGGGGACTCCTGCTCTAGAGGGGTCAGCAAGCTACAACCCGTGGGCCAAATCCTGTCTGCCTGCTGCCTGCTTATGTAAAAAAAAAAAAAAAAAGCATTATTGGAACATATCCGGGCTCATTTGTTCACATACCGTCTGTGGATGCCTCTGAGCTACTGCAGCAGGGTTGAATAGTTGTGACAGAGACCACAGGGTGCACAAAGCCTCAAATATTTACTGTCTTGCCCTTAATAGAAGGAGTTTGCGCCAATCCCTGTTCCAAGTGTGATGCCTGGAACACCTGCAGCAGGATCACTGTGTTAAAATGCAGATTCATGTCTCCAGTTCCATCCAAGCCAGGTGGCAGAGGAAGCATCAGAAGAGCCAAGTGGAACATGGTCCATGATGGGTCACAAGCCCAGAGGCCCAGGAAAGCCAGGTAGGGGGGCACAGTGAGTAAAGTCAGATAAGTCTGGTGTTCTGGCCAAGACACAATTTGGTGATATGAAAAGTGAGTAGGAAGAGTTTTCTATTCCATGAGAAAATATACTTTTGCCTGTAATATTTCCTGAAACAGCCTGCTCTTCAGGCTCTTCTGTCTCTCTCTTGCTATTTTGGTATAGACATAGGCACTAGGCCTGGGGATATCATTTTCATATCCTTTTTTTTTTTGAGATGGAATCTCACTCTGTCACCCAGGCTGCAGTGCAGTGATGTGATCTCTTCTCACTGCAGCCTCTGTCTCCCAGTTTCAAGTGATTCTCCTGCCTCAGCCTCCCGAGTAGCTGGGATCACAGGCACATGCCAACACACCTGGCTAATTTTTGTATTTTTAGTAGAGACAGGGTCTCACCATATTGGCCAGGGCAGTCTCAAACTCTTGACCTCAAGTGATTCTCCTGCCTTGGCCTCCCAAAGTGCTCGGATTACAGGTGTGAGCCACCATGCCCAGCCTGGGAAATCATTTTCTGTGATGAGACAAGGGTGCAGTCTGAATGTCCACCCACACTGGACCCCAAGGCCAGGCAGACAACAGGGCGAGCTAGGGTTCCTATGACCCTGGGGAAGCCCACCCTGTATAAGGGTGCAGCCTCTCCGCAGCTCCAGGTGGCCATTGCCACATGCAAATTGTGGGCCCTAAGATGCCAGATTTTGTGATTTGCTTTTTACAAGGCAAACAGACTTTTGAATTCTTTTGTAAAACTACTCAATTTTGAAGGTTGGCCTGTATTTCTTTTTAATTACTCTATGGGTTAAATAAGACAAGATTTCAGGCCACATTCCAAATAACAGGCATTGATATATTGTTGGGGGGGGAGTTGATTTGTTTTTGTTTGTGCCTCTGGCTAAACTGTAATTAAAATAACAGTTATCGGGGCTGTTGTTCAATAGGTGGGTCCAGGTGTGGTTGTTAAAATGTTGAAATATAGTTATATCACCTGGTAAACAGACACTGTCCCTCACCTCCCATCCTTAGCCCATGTCCCCTATCCTGGGGGACTCCTCTCTCCAGGACCTTAGGACCTCCCTGATTCAAAGGCTGAAGGTTAATGCTGGGGCAGCAGGGCCTCCCGTGGCTCCGAGGCTGCCATCCTTTCTGACGAGCTGGTGTTTGTACCTGCCAGTGGGGTCAACACATTTACTATGCCCTGCCCCCTGTAACCGTCAGAGCAGTGCGTGTTCCACCTATGGCAAGAGCTTTATGCTTTTCCATTTAACCCTCAGATGGTTGGATCAGGTAGGACTGACACTGCTGTAAAATCTAAAGTTAACTTTAAATTGATCAGAGTCTTGATTATGCATCCTTTCTCTCCTCCTTTCTTCTTTGGGAGCCCCATTCGCTCCTCCTGCCCTCTGCCCTCCAAGTCCTCCTGAATGCTCCAGAAGAGAAACAGCTCCTCAGATGATCCCTTTCCACTAAGGAGTAAATAAATCGCTACTGGCTAAAATGTGGCTGGGCTTAAACCTTTGTTCTGTAATTCACGAGGCATTTGACCACCGGCAACTCACTTCTCCTTTCTGAAGTGAGGTTTTCATTTGTCATGGGTAATGGGCCCAACCTTCCTGGGTTTTCTGAGAATCATGTGGATGAGAATGTGAAGATCCCATCACAAAGCAGGCATCCAACAAATCACAGACCTGTTCTCGTTCTTGAAGGCCCCACCTTAGATGGGCTGTGCTAATTGTAACTGGAATCGGTTCCTTGAACTAAGGAGAAAAAGCATGAATGACAAGTCCTTCCCTGGATGTCCATGGGACGGCCAACACCCTTACTTTTTAACCTTTGGCACTATGTACCTTTCCACCGTGCACTTACTGTGTTTTTAAACCATGCATTTATCGATGCAACCCTTTGATGAATATCTGCTTCTTCATCAGCCTATGTCCTATGAGGATCTGTTTTCTAGTAAATCCTTGGCCATGCAATGCCTGACACTATGAGTGAACAAAGGGCAGCGTGATTGTAGAGGGAAATGCCAGGCGTTGGTGTCCATGTGTGGACAGGCGATTTTGGATATGGTCTTTCTCAGGATCCTGGTTCTCATAATGTGGTACCCTTTTCCATCTTGTTCAGCTCCTAGCTTCAGTGCTGCTCTACTGGTTAAAGACAATCTGTGAGGATATTTGTGAATGAAAAGTGTGTGCTTCTAAAGCCCAGGCTTGGGAAAAGTAGGGGCAAAGAAGGCATGAAACAGGCTCTGACCTACCCAGTTTTGGGAGTGGGAGGATAAGGAATAGGCTTTGGGCTATGGGGGTCTGGACAAACTCAGAGGCTTTTCTAGGTTTTTTCCACAAAATCTGGATATTGCATATAGATATTGCCAGCTCACAGTAACCCTCCAGAGCAAAGATGAGCAACACTGCATTTGTGTCTGTCTTTTCCTTCAAGGCCTGGACCTGATAACTCAGGTTCTAATTGGACCCAGCCTATAAAGTCTCTGCCTCTACCCCTACTCCCAAGCTCTGAGATGACCAGTCAGCTTCTCGGGACATTTGCATTAGCAGAGGTCTTTGCCAGCAACCACTCTCAATTCTCTTTAGCTTTAGGCTTCCTGAGACCACACTGTGGCAAAACAAAGTTCATTAGCAGGGAGCCTAAAATACCAGCTGGCAACACCAGGCCATCAAGAAGTTTCTTTCGTCATAAATGCTTTATGGAGATATGTTTTTTTAAAGGTGAGGAGAATAAAAAGGTTGTTCCAATAAATGATTCACCAGTGCTATTGAAGTAAAAGGAATTGCTTTTATCTCCAAGCCTGGATTTATGGAAGAACCGCCTCCATCCTCCCCTCCTCCTGGCAACCCAATACAAAAAAGAATCAGAATCAGACCAGTTTCCTGAGCCTGAGAAAAGTGAATCCAGTTCCCCAATGGACCACATCACACAGGGACACCAATGCTTTCCTTTCATATTCACAATGTTGTACAGGATTTTTGCTTTGGGTTCTCCATTTTACAGGGCAGTGTTCTATTACTTGCCCTGCATGAGCACAAATGTGTTCTAGTTGCTGAAGATGCAGAGACATGAAACAGGGCAAATCTCTTTTTCAGCATACATTACAGTTGGTGGCGCGGGTGGGGATGGCTGCAGCATCCACTTGGAGATGAATAGCAACTCAAGGGTGGAGGATCAAACTCCAGGTGGGTCAGCAGGGACTGCTGAGAGGGTTCAGAGGTGGGAGCACCCCTGCTGGGAAGGCTTCACTGGTGTGATTGTTAGTTACTAGACGAAAAGCAAGCTGCGAGATGCAGAGACTACACTCCAAGTTTTCTCAGAGTTCCTCCCATGCCAAGCACAAAAGCCAAGGCTGAGCCATAATTGCTGGTCGAGTGAATGGTGCAGAGCATCCCCCAGTGTTCCTCTTTCATGTGAACCTCTTGGTACCACGCAAGCACCAACACGGTCATCACAGCGACTTTCAGAAATTCCACAAAAAGCTTCACGACTGCCTTTCTGGGCCACGGTTTCCTCCTCTATAAAATAAAGAGGCTGGACTGGATAAACTCGATCATCTCTGAGAGGCATGAACAAGGTTTTCTTTTTCTTTCTGATAATAGAAGTCATGTAGATTCGCACTCTAAAATAATTCGGGTGATATTTTAAAAAGCATAAAGAAAAAAGCAAAAATTATATAATGTCACCACCTTTAAACAGTTACTATTAACTTTCAAATGCATATCCTTGAAGATATTTTTTTCAAGTAGTTGTCTTTTCACAAAAATCTTAGTGCATTATACATTATCTATTAACATTTGAAAAAGTGTATCCATCATGAATGTCTGCAGTCAGTGTGGCCATAGCTACACCTCATTTTTTTTTACTTTAAGTTCTGAGGTACACGTGTAGAACACGCAGGTTTGTTACATAGGTGTACATGTGCCATGGTGGTTTGCTGCACTTATCACCCCATCATCTAGGTTTTAAGCCCCACATGCATTAGATATTTGTCCTAATGCTCTCCCTCCCCTTGGCCCCCATCCCCCGACAGGCCCGGGAGCTACAGCTCATTTTTAATTCCTGCATGGCTTTCTACTCAGTACATCTCCAACTGAGGGACATTTCGATTGTTTTCAATTTTCAGTATTAAAAATAAGACAGCAATAAATATCATTTGACAATATTTCTGTACATTTGTCTACCCATTTCTGTGGGATTCATTTTTAGAAATGAAATTACAGGGCCTTGTATTTATACAAGATGCCAGAAAGCCCCGCAGCAAGTCTGCAGTGCCTGCCGGTCCCCATGGCTGGGTCTGAAGGCGCCCGTTTCCCTCATTCCAGGTATCATCATTCTTTTTTAGCTTTGCCAATCATATGGTTAAAAAATAGGAACTTTTGTTTTTGTAAATTGAATCCTATAACTCAAGTATCATTTTTTGCCTAACATGATGCCTGGCAAACACTTGGTATGCAGTAAGTGCTCATTAATTTTTATGAGTCCTGTTAGTCATCAAACTAAGCACCTACTAGAAAGTTTAGAAAGAAACTTGTGATATATTTATAAGAAAAAATATACTGTGTTGTCCTATGTGCTTTTGCTTAGCCTCCTACCTGTTTAGATTTTAGTCCCATCTTTAAGAAAAAAAGTCCTTAGCATCCCCTGTTAACATTTTTGTTTCGGTTTTTTAAATAGCCACTTTAAATTGTTCTTTTCTTTTCTTATTGTATGCATCATATGTGTTGTCTTAAAATCTAAGACGGAGAATGAATGGGTGGATGAATGAGTTAAAGAAAAAAATCAACAGTGGTTGCCGGTGATGGTGGGGTCATGATGACATCATGTCACGGAGCCTCCTCATTCCCTTCTAGACCATAAAGATAGTGTTGCTCCCAGGAAGATTCTAAGTGTAGAGAAGGCTTTTTTTGGAGGGTGTCCAACGGGCCCTTATCTAGATATGTGGCACACAAGGAAAGGTTTCTAGAAGACATATATGCATGGAATAGAGATGGTGCTGGGTGATGCAACTTAAAAATCATACGCACTGTTGGCCGGGTGCGGTGACTCACGCCTGTAATCCCAGCACTCTGGGAGGCCGAGGCTGCAGGTCACAAGGTCAGGAGTTCAAGACCAGCCTGACCAATATGGTGAAACCCCGTCTCTACTAAAAATACAAAAATTAGCCAGGCGTGGTGGCAGGCGCCTGTAAGTCCCAGCTACTCGGGAAGCTGAAGCAGGAGAATAGCTTGAACCCGGGAGGCAGAGGTTGCAGTGGACCAACACTGCGCCATTGCACTCCAGCCTGGGTGACAGAGCAAGACTCCATCTTGGAAAAAAAAAAAAAAATTGGCATTGTTGAGACAGGAGAGGGGATGGCATGAGGTACTGGGTAGGGGAGGGAGGGGACTCCAGAGCAAAACGGTGGACACTGAAGGAGGTGTCCAAGACAGATCTAAAACCATAATTTCTGGGTTCTGTTCTGGGACACTAAGCTGAAGGGACACTTTTTGGTGAAACTAGGTGTGTGTTCATTAAATGTCTCCATACCAAACTCCAGGGAAATTGGACCCAGATGAATTATTAATAAATGGACTCAGTAGAGTGCTCCATGAAGTAGAGCCTTCCACATCACTGGGAGTATTCAAATATCCTGCAGACTCACAGGATAATAAAGAATCCATCAGGATTCCTGTAGAAGAGCTTCCTGCATTATGTGACTACGTGCCAACAGTATTTTTCATTAGCTTACAGTCTGTCGCTATTTGATCAGTCAATGCAGCTCAACAATTAAGGGGGAAGAAAAGGAGTCAAACTGACTGTTTTACTTTTTTGTAAGAATTGATTGTTCAGCTCGAACAAAAATGTTGATCCCATTTTGCATGTGGAGATAGTCAATTTAGAAGAATTGTTCTTGCTGGCCTAAGCCCAGGGAGATAAAAATTAAATTTAACACTGCAGCAGAGGCTGGCATGTGGGAGAAGGTGAATGATTCACTGAAATCCTTAGAGCTTTTCCCTCTGGTTCCTCAGTGTTTTGCAATCTGGTAGCTACAGCAGAGAGGTATTAATTATTGACAATTTGGTCAACATTAAGCAAACATTTATTTTGCTGATGATTCAATGGTGCAGAATCGCTGACTCTCTCTGGATAGCGGAATCATGAAAGATACTGAATGATGGGCATAGCTGTAAAAAGTAACCCAGAGAGCAAGGTCTACCAAAGTCTGAGACTGTTTGCCTCATTATCTGGACAATTAAGTTACAAAGCAGAGTCCCGAGGGCCAGTATTCTTCCCTTTGGACTCTCAAGCTAATCAGGAGGAATGGAAGCCATCAGGGGTTATCCTTGTGACTTGCACCCTGTGGGGGGCGTTTCCAAGGGGAAGCATCCACTGCAAATGCACACACTGTTTATAACTGAGAACCAGGTGAAAGGCACAAGAACTGTCTCTTTGTGTGCTATATATTAGGGGTATTCTGGAAGAAAATGCAAGGGTCAATGCAAAAAGAAAACCAGGAGGTTCAAAATGTGGTGAAAAAATTAAAACTGGAATCAAGAGGAAGAGATTAAGGAAATGAAGAAATGTTTCATTCTTAGAGCCTTTCAAGTGATATGAGACTTGTCCGATGAAGGTGAGGCTCGAAATTCAGGGACAAAAAGTTGAATGATGAGGAGTCTGACCAGTTCTTGGTGAATGCAAGGGAATTCCCTAATAGCTTAAGAAGAAAGGGGCATGCTGTGGTATTGGGATTCTCAATATCCCCGGGAGGGGGAGGGAGGTCTTTGTACGACAGCCATGACTGAATTTCTTGGATTGAGTACATGGGATGTGACAGAAAGCCCAAGATTTATTACACCTGCAAACTACATCCATCTCAACTATTCTTAAGAGTACAAATAACATCTTTTAAGTGACCAGAAATATATTTTTAAAGGTTTTGAAATTTAAAGAAAGAAATCGAGGATCTGGAGGCACAGATAAGGCTTTCATTGCTTCTTTACATAAATAGCTGGGATTCAGAACAAGAGAGGGAAGTTGAGGAGGTGAGCAGTTGGCTCTATACACAATATTTGGGCAGGATCTAGGTTGCTGGACCATGGTTTAAGATGCCAGAATGGTGGAATCTTGGCTGAGAATAGAACAAATTTCATGTGGACAGAAAAGAAAGAATTTGCCCAGTAGCTCACTGACTCAATTAAGAATGTTTTACAGATGCTGGCGAGGTTGTGGAGAAAAAGGAATGCTTTTACGCTGTTGTTGGGAGTGTAAATTAGTTCAACCATGTGGAAGACAGTGGGGTGATTCCTCAAAGATGTAGAGACAGAAATACCATTTGACCCAGCAATCCCATCACTGAGCATACACCCAAAGGAATTTAAATGATTCTATTATAAAGACACATGCACATGTATGTTCATTGCAGCACTATTCACAATGGCAAAGACATGGAAACAACCAAAATGCCCATCAGTGATAGAATGGATAAAGAAAATGTGGTACATGTATGCCATGGAATACTATGCAGCCATAAAAAAGAACGAGACCATGTTCTTTGCAGAGACATGGATGGAGTTAGAAGCCGTTATCTTCAGCAAACTAACATGGGAACAAAAAATCAAACACCACATGTTCTCACTTATAAGTGGGAGCTGAATGATGAGAACACATGGACACTCGGAGAGGAACAACACACACTGGGGCTTGTGGGTAGGGGGTGGGTAAGGGGAGGGAGAGCATCAGGAAAAATAACTAATGGATGCTGGGCTTAATACCTAGGTGATGAGATGATCTGTGCAGCAAATCACTATGATACACGTTTACCTATGTAAAAAATCTGCACATCCTGCACACGTACCCCTGAACTTAAAAGTTGGAAATTAAAACAAGAAAAGATACATAGGAAATCAACAATTTTAGAAAAAATAACAAAAAAAAATTTTTAATGGTTCAAGTCTGGCAGATGTTAATAAACTTTTTAGGGCAGAGAGAGATAGGCTGGCCTGCTTCTAAGAAAGGACCCTGCCTAGCTGCAAAGATGGCAGCTAGGGAGGGCCCTCAGAGGTGAACTCCTTGAGATCTACCTTGGCTTTGAGCCAAGGCCATACTCTTCTCTGGGAGACCCCAGACAATGCCTGAGCAAGGCTGTGGTCCCAGGGCTCAGCACCTAAGCCCAATATGGCCTCCTGTAAAAGGCTATCTTTGCTCCAGACCTCTGGGTTGGGCTGGCAGACTCTGGCAGATGTGTGCAGAAGTCTGGCGGCTCCCCTGCCCAATCCTGCTTCCCTATTTTCCTTTCCCAGGTGATTTAGAGCCTGATGCCACCTCATCATCTGTGTCCCAGAGGTGGTATCAGGAGCAGCTCAAGAAAGCAGGCAGTAAGATAGGGCTTGGGCCAACTGTCCATTGTTGAATGAAAAGATAGATAAATATGGTCTATATATACAATGGAATGCCAATTAGCCTTTAAAACAAATGAAATTCTAACACATGCTACATGGATGCACCTTGAGGTTATTACACTGAGTGAGAGAGGACAGACACAGAAAGACAAGTACTGCATAATCTCACTTACATGTATCTAAAAAATGTCAAACTCATAGGAAGAGAAGAGAATCGCAGTTACCAGAGGCTGGGGTGGGTAGGAGAAATAGACAGTTATTTAATCAATATAGAGTTTCAGTTTTGTAAGATGAAGAGCGCTCTGGAGATAGACAACAATGTGAATGTACTTAATGGCACTGAACTGCCTACTTAATAATAGTTAAGATAAGTTTATGTTATGTATATGTTACCACCACTAAAAATAAGTTTTTTTCCCTAAAAGGATGGGTCTTAAGGACTGGATCACTCACAACTGACTAGCAATGAGGACTTCATCCCATGTGGTATGTGGGTCATCTATATAGTCTTTGACACAAGGGGGTAGCCCAACTTCTAAGACTTTTACCCTGGTAACCTGGGAAAATATTGCCTTGGCTAGGCATGAGCTGGCCGATGCCATAATTCAGATGTTTGATATGTGTGTGTGGAGTGGGGAAGGTAGAATGCAGACAAGCTCGCTGTGGCCTCATGCTTATTAAATTGCACTGCCACCCTACAGAGGTATACTGAAAAGCTAAACGCAGTTAACAAACCATTGAAACCGAAGTGTGAAAGCCAGAGGGCCTCCTTGAATCTTATAAGAAGGTCTTTATCTCCTGCAGCAGCAGAGCAGAAAAAGCTAAAGACCAAATTCAGGTTTTAATAGAGGGAGGCCCAGCTCCAAGACACTGGATGCTAAGCCTAGGCACATTTGGTGTGCCAAAGTTGAGGTCCTGGCTGGGAAAGCCTGGGGCTCTGACATGGGGGATGGGGACAATACCCCACAATGCCTTGGCTCCCCAAACTCCTGTGAATGTAGAACCTGCAGAGGTGGCTCATTCCTCCATACTAATAACTAGTGCTTCCTTCTTGTGCTAAGAAACTATGGAAGCCTCCACTTTCAGGGCAACCATGCCCCATCTATTCCTCTGTCCACCAGACCTTGCCCCCACTTCCCCTCTTGGCTGGTAAGCCAATAACTGGGGTAAAGTCTGACTATAACCCAGAAGGGGACATACTAATTCTGATAAAGGAAGGACTGTAACACCAAAGAATCTGCAAGAATTAGCTAACATGCACAGTAGGAGTTGGGGAGTACCCATGAGACTGGATTCTAAGGGTTCTTAGTTGGGGGCTGGAATATAAGACTGTGTATAGAAGAGTACATTGACATGGGGGCACTCTCTCAGGTTATGGCTCTTAATAACCTAGCAAGAACCCCAGGAAATAATACAAACTAGCTGCTAGGATGGTTCCTAAAAGGCTGGAAAAAAGCCATGGCCCAGGCTAAGCAATGTTGAAATGCCTGAATTGTCATGGGAGATGGAGGAGGAGGAGATTGACAGGCTTAGAGAAATGGGCATGGTAGAGTGGACATATTATATGAGATCAGAAGACCCACTGGAGTTTTATGTTAACCAAGAAGGACTAGAGAGCACACAATCAGGAAGCCTATCAGGAGGGACACCAGCATCACCGAGAATTTCAGCAGTGGCTGTCCTCTTCAGGCCAGGGCTAATAGTAAAGAGAAGCTGTCACAAAATTTGGCTCATTGATAGCAGCAGGGACAATGGAACCTTGAAAAAACAGAAACAGTCATTAATATCAGAAGCCAGTGGTTGCAATTATTGAAATAACCAGCAATACAGGATCAGCAGCCAAAAGGACAGACAGTTGTGAAGATGGTTAACAGAATACAGCATCCATAGGGGCAAAATATATAGGCAGCCAATAAGGGTACTACTTAACATAGAGTCAAAGTAAAAGGAGGATGGATGAGCAGAAGGCTGGGAGAGGACACCTGTATTAGTCCATTTTCATACTGCTATGAAGAAATACTTGAGACTGGGTAATTTATAAAGAAAAAGAGGTTTAATGGACTCACAGTTCCACATGGCTAGGGAGGCCTTAAAACCATGGCAGAAGGCAAAGGAGGATCAAAGGCACGTCTTACATGGCAGCAGGCAAGAGAGCACGTACAGGGGAACTGCCCTTTAGAAAACCATCAAATCTCATGAGATGTACTCACTATCATGAAAGCAGCATGGAAAAAACCCACCCCCATGATTCAGTTACCTCCCACCAGGTCCCTCCCATGACACATGGGGATTATCAGAGCTACAATTCAAGATGAGATCTGGGTGGGGACATAGCCCAAACCATACCAACATCCCAATTAAAAAGTCATGATCCATTGTCCAGTTCCCAGACCTGAGGCAGCTTTCAGATCCAAAATTTGTTAATTGCAGAGGTCCCAGGAGGAGAGACCCTGAAGACTATAATGAGTCCCGCAATCCTTCCCCAAAGGATTGGCCCATATCCCCAAAGGGATATATGGCCATTTACTTGGGTGACTGTACACTAGAGAAAGGAGAATATCTGGACTTTTTGAGGACAGTTGGACACAGGGTCTGAGTTGACATTTCCAGAGACCCAGCCCCTTGTTAGAGTGAGGGTATGTGGGGTCAGGTAATAAACAGAGTCCTACCAAAATCCAACTTACAGTAAGTCCACTGGGCCCAGGGACACACCCAGTGGCTATTTTCCCAATTCTCACACATATTGGGAGTGACATACTGAACAATGGGGACAATCCTCACTTTAGATCCTTGGTCTGGAGTAAACTTTAGCATAGTGGGAAAATGCAGAAGCCTCTGTAACTGCCCTCCCTACCACCCGCAGCCAAAACAGTGAAATAAAAAATCATCATCACATTTGGGGATGGGAGATGACACATTAATGCCCCTTAAAGATCTACACATTCAGAGGTGGTGCTCCCTTACATAGCTCTGCTGAATTCACCCATCTGATCCCTGTAGAAATGGAAATGGCCTGCTAAGGAAGCAGCTGAAGTGACACCTGGAAAGGTGGGACACTACCCTCCACGTGCAGACATGCAGTGAATCAGACACCTCTATCTGATGCTGTGTGATGCTGTGACCCCAACAGGCTAAACACATGGATCTGGGAACAAAGGGATGTATCCAGTAGTGGCCCACTTACCATCATTCCCAATGACCTACTAGGAATCTTTTTTCTTCCCATTCATGGAATTCTGGGCTTTGCAGGGTTAAAAGACCTGGACCCCAAAGGGACTCACTGAACCACAAGATTGGGCTCCTGCCTGGGCACTTTGAACTCCTATGTCCAAGGACCAGCAGACAATAAAAGGAGTCACCATCTTGGCACTGGTAATGGACCCTAATTAGCATGAGGAGAGAGAGAGCTTCCATTACACATGGCGGCAGGGAGGAGCACAGGTAGACATGGGCAATCCACTTGGATGCATATTGGTCCATTCTCACCCAATTGCTCAACTTTGACTGTGAATTAAAAAGTACAGTAACCCTGGCCTGAGAAGGGTATATGTACCAGTGGGCTTTTTGCCCAGCATTGAGGAGTGTCATCTGCTGCCATCTTCTAGCAGTTAACTTCCTCAGGTATACCAGCTTTTGAGCAGAGGTCACAGTTTTCTTCAGGTGGCCCCAGCTAATGACTAAGCAAGACCATGGTCCAAGGGTCCAGCCATTTCTGCCAACACAGAACCTCTCTAAAGACCAGCTTTACCCTGGACCTGCTTGCTGGGCTGACAGAAACTTTGTCAGGTCAGCATCACTGCCTGACAGCTCCCCTGGCCCAATCCTGCCCCTCCCATTTCCTTCTATGGGTGTCACTCCCAAGGCATTTGCTATCCTAACTCCATCGCAACATCTGCTTCCAAAGGAACCAACTGACACACTGTTGATCCAGGTGATGCATATGAACATTTATACTGTCTTTCTACTTTGCAGCATTTTAAACATTTTCATAACATACAGTTTTTAAGAAGCAAGGAAAATTTAAAAGAGAGGGGAAAATGTCTTAAATATTAGGTATATATTAGAAAGCTAGGTGTTGTGACTTGCCCCTGTAATCCCAACACTTTGGGAGGCTGAAGTGGGAGGATCGCTTGAGCCCAGGAGTTCACAACCAGCCTGAGCAATATAGTGAGATCCTGTCTCCACAAAAAAAGTTTAAAAATAAAACATATAGATGAGGAGAAATAAAAATCCCCAGATAAATTCATAAAACTAATTGCTCTGAAAATCAGAAGATATGACATAGGAAAAAAAAAAAGAATGAGTTATGTTATCTGTGATTTTCTTTTTACTAGAAAACAATCAAGCAGAAGGAAACAGAAAAAAACTGTTATAACCTTAGCTGTCTTACTTGTGCCAGTCATAAGAGCACGAGTAACAAAATGAATTGGAGAGAATCTGAAAAAAAAAAAATTCTTACAAGATAGGGCAGTAAATATGACCTTATTTCACCAAGCTTGGGAAAAAGTAGACACGAAATTGAAATACACTGATGGAAGCATGACAAATGGGCCTGTTAGGGGGAAGAGATTGAATAGAAAGCTATGTCAACAAGACAGACGTCTATGTGAAAACTCAGGAACCTGCAGGTGGATGCGTGCCAAAGAGTGAACAGATGAGAAGACAGGGATAGAAGGATATTGTTGTGGGCAGGTCAGTGTTTCTCAAATCCGGTTAATCATCAAAATTGCTTAGGAGAGCTTTAAAATGCAGTTTTTGGGTCAGGTGCAGTGGCTCACACCTGTAATCCCAGCACTTTGTGAGGCCAAGGTGGGTGGATCACGAGGTCAAGAGATCGAGACCATCCTGGCCAACATGGTGAAACCCCATCTCTACCAAAAAATACAAAAAAAATTAGCTGGGCGTGGTGGCGTGTGCCTGCAGTTCCAGCTACTTGGGAAGCTGAGGCAGGCAAATCGCTTGAACCCAGAAGGTGGAAGTTGCAGTGAGCCGAGATCGTGCCACTGCACTCCAGCATGGTGACAGAGCGAGACTCCGTCTCAAAACAAAACAAAAAAACAAACAAAAACCAGGAGTTTTTTGAGATCTTATTATATTATAAATTGGAGAGTTGGATCCTAAATTTGTATTTTAACAACTGCTCAACTAATCTCTAATATAGAGATGAGGCTACTAAGCTGGATGAATAGAAAGGGTGATAGAGTCCTAGCACATTTTTCTTAAATACCATATAGGTATGAGTTGGTAATGATGGGAGATTTCGACTTTCTAGACATCTGCATTTCATTTAGCCAAAAGCAGAACAGCAGAAAACTTGCTTTACTAAATTTCTAATAAGATCGAGCAAACAAACGGAAAAACCACTATCCTAGATACATTTTGACCAAGTAGGTTAAAGTAACGTTTAGCCAAGAGGATGAGATAAGAGAATCAGGGAAAAGGTCATTGAGTTCACAAAATTTAGAAGAGCAGAGGTGAAAATAGCATGATTCAGAGATAAAATTCAAAGGTTAAAAAAAACACATAATCCTGAGGCATGAAGAAGAAAGGTTCATTGTGGTCAGGATGTTTCAGAAATTTCTCAAACATTCAAATCTCACCATGCAGACACAGGTGAGGCCAATGATAAAGAGAAAGAAAACCTCAACAATTGTGAAAACCACCAAACAAACAAAACTACTGTGTTCTTCTGCTATAGTTTCAACCTTGGTTGTCCATTGAGGCCTTAAAAAAATACAAATGCTTCTATTATTTCTCAAAGTTTTATCCAATTTGTCTAGGGTGGGAAACCAGCATGAGCAATTTTAAAAATCTCCCCAGGCAATTCCAATATTCGCCCTTACCTGCAAACGACTGCTCTAGAAACCCAGGTTTTAAAGGACAGAATAGGAAGAAGGACACAAAAAGTGTGTAAGAAAGTAACACAGACAGAATTTTGACAAAATGACCTACAGCTAGCAAAGAAACAAAAAGGCAAAATTAAAACCAAAATACATTTCAGCTATATTTGGGACTAGTTTGAGATCGAGGACAGGATAGGTCTGTTGTTTGGGAAGACGTCAAGAGACCTTAGAAGCCTGGAAATCAGCCACTATCTTTCCAATTTTCTAAAATGGATAGAAAATGGATTCTGTAAACTACGGATGATTGAGCTTGATATGGATCTCCGACAAGATTCCAGAATCATTACCAATGCAATGCTATAATGGGCACCCAAATGACAAAGAAGTGATTATAGGACCCAGCATGGGTTCACAAGAACAAGTCCTGTTAGCCCAGCCCATTTCCATTCCTCAGTAGGGAGCTGGCTGATGAAGACAATGGACACACATTTCCTTTCAGGCGTTTGGACTTCAGCAAAACAAGTGGCCATATCTTTAATGATACACTTGTGGGTAAGACAGAGAATCTTTGAACGTTTTAGTGGGTTTCTAACTGTTCTGAAGTTTTATCCAACGAACACCCATTAATGGACTGATATCAAACCTGGTGAGGGGTTCCTAGTGTCCCAGTGTTCTGCCAGAGAAATAGTTCACTGCCCTGTGTGTGAACTCAATATTTTTGCCAATGACTTGCAAAGAGCATGCTCATTACTTCTACAAGAGATAGGTGTGATAATGCAGGGATGATGTGGAAGAATCAGAGCCTAAAAATATTTTTGATGAGCTGGAATTCTGCATTCATTTCTGATTTCCATATTTAAAGAGTCAAGTATTCAATCTGAAATATATCTCAGGGAGAAACACTAACAGGGCATGGGAACATAAAACCAAGCTACATGAAAAGCAAATGAAGCAACTGTCTTGCTTGCTGATGGAAGACAAAAACTCAATAACTCAAAGTCTGTTTTGCGGAAAAGGGATTAAAGTCATCTTGTGTGTTCCAGAGTGATTAAGCAAGTACTGAGAAGCTTGTAGGGAGGGGGTGTATGTGCTGACAGACTTCCCTATATAGAACCAAGTATTAACAATGAGTTGTCTGAATATTGAACCAGCCTTCTCAGGAAGCTGAGTTCTTCAACACTGGATGTATTGGGGCAGAAGCTGAGTGCTCACTATAAGAGATCTTGTGTAGAAAAATCAGGCAACAAATAAAACTGGATGACTTCGAGGGACATTTAGATCCTCATATGTTATGACTCTGAGAATATAAAGTATACTCGTAGAACACATTAGGCACATTGCTATCCATGGAGGAGGCCAAGAGGTGTTTCTAGAACAACGAGGGTGGGTGGCAGGTAGGAAATCAGGGCAGAGACGGTTAGCCATCCCCTTGGACGGAAGATTGATCACAGATTGGTGCTTCTCTCTACACAGCAATCCAAAATGGGACAGTCCATTTGCCTACCAGGTGGCTTTGGAGTAGGGGCTACCCCTTTCCCAATTCTGCCTGGCCAGCGTGGCCCAGACTAAATACTGAATTCTAGTAGACCTTTACAAAAGAATTGGAATCCGTATCCCAGAGTTGGGGGGCTGGATGGGGCTGGGGACCTGTGCCTTGGATTAGCTACTTTCTCTCCTTAGGCCACATGGTGGGACTCACCCTCTCAGCCTTCCCAGGGAGGCCACGTGAACACATCCTCCCCCTCAGCATCTCCTATCTCCTGCAGTCTTCCTCAAGACTCTCTCACAGTGTGCTTTTGAAGCCCCCTCCCCAGACTCCCTGCACCCTTAGGTGAACAGAGCCCCAGAACTGTCTTCTTCTGGGTTGAACATTCTGCTGCCTTAGGCTTCAGGTGGATACCAGCAGAATCTTCCATTGAGAGTTCAGGTGTCTGCTGGCTCCATGGTGGGAAGAAGGCAAAAGGAAGTAGAAGTGGAAGCTCTTATGGAGGCTCATGGCAGGGGAGGAAGAGGTGGCTTTGCTTACAGGTTGATTTCTCTCCACCAGCTAGGCTCTTGCCATTTTTCCTGAAAAGTCTCTGAAGATAATACACTTTGCACTGCAAGAATCAAACTCTCTCCTCTAGACCACAAGTTTGAATCTTATCATTCATTTGTCTCTCTCCTGGCAGGGTCTTTAAGAACTACTAACTTTAAGAACTGTTCTACTGTATTAACCGTGTCTTTTAGTTTCGTTTTCTGATGCTTTGACATCTGAGGTCTTGCTACCCTGAAGGGACTGTTACTTCCAGGGCTAGCCAATTCCTAGAAATAGAGAACAACTCATCATTCAATGTGTCTTTCAAATACAAACCAACTAAACCAGAGCCTACACCCCAACCATCTCCTTTATTGGGTTTTCACACTCTAGGCCACCATCTACCCATCCTAATGACCCCAGGGCCAGGTACCAGACAACTAGGGACAGCCCCCATGCTGCAGAGCCTGCTGGAATTATTCACCCTGGCCAATCCTAAGCCTCACCTGTCCCTCCTGGGAAAACCATGGTCAAGGCTCTTGCCCACGGCTGTTGTCTTCTGTTCCCTCAGGCTCCTAAGTGACCCAGTGCTTCCCCGCCTGGCCCTGTATGGCCTGCCTCCTGCTTCTAAGGAATTGTGGGTATAACTTCTTCCTTCAGAACATTCCTTTCTGTGTCTCTGTGTCCTACCATACCTGATCAAAAACAACCAACTCAGCTGGGAGCAGCGGCTCATGCCTGTAATCCCAGCACTTTGGGAGGCTGAGGCGGGGGAGTTCGAGAACAGCCTGACTAACATGGAGAAACCCAGTCTCTACTAAAAATACAAAATTAGCTGGGCGTGGTGGCACATGCCTGTAATCCTAGCTACTCAGGAGGCTGAGGCAGGAGAATCACTTGAACCCAGGAGGCAGAGGTTGTGGTGAGCTGAGATAGCACCACTGCACTCCAGCCTGGGCAACAAGAACAAAAACTCCATCTCAAAAAAAGACAAAAACAAAAACAAAACAAAACACCAACTCACTGATTCCACTTTGCCCTCCTCTTGTCTTATTTTCCACTCAGCAGCCAGAGGGCATTTCCTAAAACATGTATCAGAGCTCATCACCCCCAGCACCCTTCAGTCACACTCAGAGTAACATCCAGACTGTCCCCGATGCCCACTGACCCGACATACTCTGAGTGCTGCCTGCTGCTCCACTTCCTCAGGCTAAACCAACCACCTAGTAGCCTCTGCCCACTCACTCTGCTCCAGCCACGCGGGTCCTCCTGCTTTTCCTCCAAAAAGCCAAGTTCCCTCACCCCACAAGGCCTTTGGACCAGCTATTCCTGCTTATCCAGTCATCATGTGACCTGCTTCTTCGCCCTCTACATGCCTCTGTCCAGGTTTCAGACCCTACCACCACCACCACCACATCCAATCCATCTCCCACTTCCATTTTTCTCTACTCCTTTTTTCTCCTTTCTTTTTCTTCCCTGGCTCATGACCTGAAATCATTTTATATATTCATCTGTTGCTTGTTTATGGCCTCCCCCTCTAGAATGTGACCTTGATGAAGGCCAGCATTTTCTCTGGCTTGTTTATTATCGCAACCCACAGTGCCTAAAACCATGCCTGGCACAAAGTCGGTGTTTAACAAATATTCTGTTGATAAACAAATGATACAAGCTTGGGCTCTGTTGCAAGGCCTTTGAGGTGGAGTGCAGAGGTAATTCCACCTACCTGCCTCACCCCAGCCCACCCCTTCTTGATGTATTAGGGCAGAGGCTGGGTGCTCACTATAAGGGGTCTTGTGTGGAATAATCAGGCATCAAATAAAACTGGATGACTCTGAGGGACATCTACATTCTCCTATGTTATGACTCTGGGAATATAAAGTATACTCGTAGAACACATTAGGCATATTTCTGTCCATGGAGGTGACCCAGAGGTGTTTCTAGAACAACGAGGGTGGGTGGCAGGTAGGAAATCAGGGCAGAAGAGATGGTGAACATGGATGAAATTGATTTGCTGTATTTGGCTCCATCTAAGTCAGGACAGTGGCCCTTGCTCTCCCTGGGGCCTCTGGATGTCATGGGCAGAACTCCTTGGCTAGTTTGACTGAGATCCAGCTACCTGTTCTTGTTAAATCAGAGTGTTCTCCAGGTATCTTGGTAATGAGATGGGGGTGGGGTGGGGGGGTTGGGGGGGTGGCAGGAGGCGGTTTCCTTCAGAGTGGAGTTAACTCTTGATTGCCCACTGGCTGTTTGTCCCAGGAGGGGAACCTCCAGGCTGCCTGCTGCTCATTAGAGAAACCCCAGGACAACACAGCAGGTGAGGGGAGGACCCTACCCAGCCAACCATTAAAACACCCATCTGTAGCTCTAGGTTAGAAAAAAAATTGTGAAGCCTAGATGAGGAATGATAGTGAAGCCCCTGGCCAAATAAGGCCTGGGAATTATTGGTAGATTTAATTTATCCAGATTATCCCCTCAAGCCCCACTACTACCACAAGAAATGGACATAGCTGCATATTTATTAAATGCTGCTGAACTCAATGCTCCTTGCTAAACATCAATCACTCTTTCACCTGCTCAAATGTTTTTATCAAATGAGTGGAGCGTCTCATTTTATCAAATGGCCAGGCTATGATGGCCAACTCTGAGCCCTAGGCAGGGAAGAGTTATACTGAGGAATATTCAAATTGAGATGGTATTTTAAACCTAGGGTACTTTCTAAAGTGTAAAAATAAATAGTCACTTGTGCATGCTAATTGTAGCTACCATTTACGTAGAAAGGAAAAACCAGCAACTGAGAGCAATAATTACAGATGATAATGATCATGATGATGACAAACACTCATCTGACACTTACTATGTGCCTGGCATGGTTCTAAGCACTTTATTCATAATAATTGAGCCTCACACTAGCCTTGTGAAGTAGGTACTTTACCTCCATTTCATAGGTGAGGACATTGAGGCTGACAGTTGGTGGGTGACTTGTCTGGGGTCACACAGCTAACAAGTGGTAGACCAGATGGCCCCTCTCAAGACTGTTCTCTATACTGCTGCAGCATACTGCCTGGCCTGAGTTTCCTGGATGTGCCTCTTGGCCACTGGAAGGAAATTAGCAGACTCAGCTCAACTACACATTAAGGGAGAAATGGAGCCTCTTAGAGGCAGGTTCATTTGTTCATGCTTTCACTCATTTCAGCTCTTATTTCTTGAGTGTACTCATGCAGGCATTAGGAGATGGACCTTTAGTGGCCCCAAGGGGTTGATTTCTTAGACCTTTGTTCTTGTTTGCAGTCTCACATCGTCTCTTTTTTTATACCTCCGCAGAGGAAAAGAGGACCATCTGTCAGAAAAGAGGACATTGGAGGGAGGAGCAATGCATTTCCTCATCCTTCCAGCATCCGCCCCAGGCTGCAGGTCCACCCTGTGATATAACCCCAGGGGTGTGCTGAGCCCTGCTTGCAGAGGCTCTCGAGCTAGTTGTGTGCCTCTCTTCCCAAATCCATGACATCACACTGGTACCTTGAAATTAGCCATGGAAGGAGCACGTACACCATGAACTCAACAAATGCTACAAATCAAGGTGTGCGTGCATGCATGAGTGTGTGTATGTGTGTGTGGTTTGTCAGAGAGCCAGCTTATCAGCCCATTACTGCACACACCACGGGATGTCTCCCCAAGAGACAGAATGACAAACCTCATGCCATTCTTCTTTCTCCAGAAACTGCATTTAAGATAATGCAGAGTACACATTTGTCTTCCCTCATGATTCCCTCTAGAGCCATTATCATCTGTCAAGCAGAACTTTCATTGTGAACTTTTCACTCCAAAAAGGCACTAAACCACCAAAGTCAACAGACTCACGACTTCCCTCGTCACAAGCACAGACCCAGGATTTCTTCAGATCTGCTGATTCCCTTTCCAAAATTCCCAGCTCACACTTTTGGCTTTTTCATTTACCTCAGCCCTGTTGAATCCCCTACTCCTGGCATAAATTATAGTTAGACCTGCATTTGAATCCCAGCTCTATCACTATAGATTGTCCTTAAGCCTCAGTTGCACCATCCCTAAAATGGGGATTCCAGTAGGACCTAGCCTCAAAAGATTGGTTTGAGGATTAAGCCTCTGAAAGTATATAAAGCACATAGCAGAAACCAGGCATGAAAGAAGAGGTTGCTACTATAACACACTCTACAAGCAACCAGACCCTACACACTTATAACATTTGCCTGCTGCCTGCTCCTGTCCAGACACGATATAAACAGGGTGAATGCACCATCCTCTTCCCTAATTTCTGGGTATTGCTTATATTGGTCTCTTATTCTGGAAGGCCTTTTCCTACCTATTGAAGTACTATCCATCCTTCAAAACCCTACTTGAATTCCACCTTGTATATAAATTCTTTGCTGATCCTCCCAATTGCAATTAAACCCTGGATTCTTTGCTCTTCTGGAGGCCACTGAGTTCCCCAAATGGCAACATTACCTTTCCCCTCCCTATCATCCTCACTTTGCCTGAAAAGTTGATAGTACTCCATTTCTTTGGGCTAAGGTATATAAAAGTGTTGAAATGGTAAAAGTGACCTGGGAAGGATACACATTTTTCTACATGGATACATTTTTGGGTACCCCTAACACTGACTAATTTCCCAGCATCATGAGACCATAGAGCTGGAAGGGTTCCTAGAGATCATGTACTCACCCGCACATTTCGCAGATGAAGAAAGGAGACACAGGGAGCAGCAACTCAGCCAATGCCACTCAGCCAGGCTCAGAACTGGGCTGCAGTGACCACCAGCCCAGTGTTCTGTGCACCCCGCCAGGCTTCTGGGGGAACAGGACAAAGCCTGACAGAAGTAGGTTGAGGGACAATGGTCACAGCACAGAAGCCTTCTCAAGAAGGCTGGCAGGGAAGCCAGGAGAACAGGAGAGTCAAGGGCAACATGAAGACATGGGTCTGAAGAATGGCAAGGAATTGGGCAAAGCGCTCGAAGTCCTGGAGGGAAATGATCTGCCAGCTTCATCCCTTTGTCCAGAGTGGCAATATCCCCATCTATTGCCCTGGCCCAGCCAGGAATGGCCACATGCAGGAAGGCATCCAGCAGGGAGTCCGTCACCACTCTATGATTTAGAATGCGGGCCTTTTACCTTTCCTCATGGCTATATGGGTTCCTGTCCACAGAAGACATCCTAAAGTCTAAACTAGCCACCACCAAGTGTAAATTAGTTCAACCACTGTAGAAAACAGTGTGATGATTCCTCAAAGACCTAGAGGCAGAAATGCCATTTGGCCCACCAATCCCATTACTGGGTATATATCTAAAGGAATATTAAATCATTCTGTTATAAAGATATATGCACATGTATGTTCATTGCAGCATTATTCACAATAGCAAAGACATGGAATCAACTGAAATGCCCATCAATGATAGACTGGATAAAGAAACTGTGGTACATGTACACCATGGAATACTATGCAGCCATAAAAAAGAACAAGACCATGTTCTTTGCAGAGACATGGATGGAGTTGGAAGCTGTTATCCTCAGCAAACTAACGCAGGAACAGAAAACCAAACAACACATGTTCTCACTTATAAATGGGAACTGAATGATGAGAACACATGGACACTCGGAGGGGAACAACACACACTGGGGCCTGTGGGTAGTGGGTGGGTAAGGGGAGGGAGAGCATCAGGAAGAATAGCTAATGGATGCTGGGCTTAATACCTAGGTGATGGGATGATTTGTGCAGCAAACCACCATGATACACGGTTACCTATGTAACAAAACTGCACATCTTGCACATGTATCCCAGAAGTTAAAAGTTGAAGGGAAAATAATAATAATAATAAACAAATAAATAAATAATAGCCACCATCAACTCCTCACCTCTCATCACTCTATTCCTTTGTTCTGCCGTACCTACTTCAGCTTCAATGTGCTTCTCACTACTTGAAATTAAGCTATTTGTTCATTCATTCAGTTTGTTTACTGTCTGTTCCCCCATGAGAAGAGAAGCTTGAGAGTTAGGAACTTTGTCTTTTCCTACTATGTACTGGTTGCTCAATAAATATTGGTTAAATAGATGAAAAAAATGTCATAACCATTGTAGGCTGTATTAACAGATATCTGTTCTTTCCTTTCTACTTTTTTGGTAGATTCATTCTGCTGTCTTTCTCTCACTTCTTAAGTTTGATGCTTAGCTCAATCATTTTGGTCCTTCCTGCTCTTCTAGTGTAGGCATTAACTTTCTAAGGACTGGCTCAACTGCGTTCCCAAGTTTTGATTTACAATATGTTAAATACCATTCGGTTCCAAGTATTTTTAAATTTTCATTAATATTTTTTGACCCTTAAGTTGTTTGGAAGCATGTGTGTCTATGTGTGTGTATATATGTTTAATTTCCAAATAAGTGAGGGTTTTCTACATTTTATTTAATATACTATTTCTAACTTCATTTGTGGTCTGAGACTACAATCTTTTGAAATCTAACATTATGGCCTAGCACTGGGGCAATCTTCATTAATATTCCATGTGTTTTGAAAGTCATATATTTTTTCTAGAGCTGGGTGTCATATTCTATATAGGTCCAGTTGATCAAGCTTGCTAATTAAACTATTCAAATCATCTATATCCCTTCTGAATTATTATAATTTTTTAAATTCTATTTTTAGCCTCTGGTTGTTTGCAAGTTAAAAGCTTTGGTGTATTCGTTAGTGCTACTCTTCCTTTTAATAGGACTATATTTATATGTCTAACTCTGATAAAATCTCTCCCATATTACAGGCTATTGTTTCATAATAGTTTAATTTCTTCAGCCTCTTTTCCTACACAAACTAGACTTTATTTTTATTGCTTAACCAGTTTTAATTTGGATTTACCTGCATCTTGCCTCACTATTTCTTTCTGTATATCATACTTTTCACTTGGAATAATTTTCCTTCAGCCTAAAGTCATCTTCCAGAATTTTCTTTGGCGATGGTCCTTCTGTGATAAGCTTTTTCAGTTGTGGTTTGTCTGTAAACGTCTTCATTTTATTCATATTCTTAAACTGTAGTTTTGCAAGATAAATTATTATAAGTGGACAAATTTTCTCTGAGCACACTGAAGATATTATTCCCCAGTGCACCAGTTTCCTCTGTTCCTGATGAGAAGCACCCATCAGCCTGGCCACGATTCCTTGGTGGGTGATCTGGCTTTTCTCGCTGGCTGCTTTGTAAAAAATCTTCTTTTGTCCATTGATATTCTACAGCTTGGCTGTGGTGGGCCAAAGTGTATATTTCTATTATATTACTTAGATTGGAGCGGGGGCAGGTTCTAGAAAAAATATTGGTGTTTTACCATAATTCTGGAAAATTCTCAGCCATTTTCTTCTTGGATAGTGCCTCTTCCCCATTCTAATCATTTCCTTCTGAAACACTGATTAGACAACATTTAAACTTGTGATGTCCAATATACTAGCCACTATCCACATGCAGCTATTTTAAGGAACTTCCATCATTGGAGAAAATTCCACTGGACGGGACTGGTAGACCTCATTCTATTCTTATTTTATTTTAATCTTCCTTTCATCTTTTCTAATTCTTTGTCTCACAGGAACCCAGGCGGAATGCTTTGTCTAGATCAGTCTTCTGGCTCAAAATTTTGTTAGTCTGTTCAATCATTAATTTTTTTAAAAAATCCAACTGTTATATATATGTGTGTATATATATGTTATTTCTAGACGTTATATTTTGAGATAACACACACATGCACACACACACACACACCAAAAAATACTAAATACACTTTGTGGTGATACCAACCCAGGATCTCTTTAAATTATTCTTTTTTTCTTTTTTGCATGAAGTGTCTTCAGCCCACACAGGAAGCATGGATTCAGATGGAAAGCTCACAAGTAACTGTGGTTTATGGTTACACATCCTCACAGGAAAATCTCTTTTTCCTCTGCCTAGCTCCTAGGGTTGCGGCAGAAAGGTGTTCTCAATGTCCTTTTCTGAATGGTGGAATTTATTTCCCATCAATCTAACAGGGACTTGCACTCTCAGCTTGACACAGAGGTGGTGGGGTGGGGGGTGGGGGGTGGGCTGTGTTTTTCTATTATATTCCTCACCTTGGGAAATCTAGATGTCCTGCCCCAGATGCCCTGTGAGGCTGTCAAAATGAATGCTCAAGGACTCAAGTCTTCAAGGTTTGGCAGCAAGCTCTTGGGAGAAAGCCAACTTCGGTACCGTGTCCTCGTTTTTACTTTGTTTAAAATGCTATAATCCTGAGAAAAATATCAGATAAATCCAAATTAAAGGACATCCAGCAAAATACCTGACCAGGACTCTTCAAAACTGTTCAGATCATGAAAGACAATGAAAGACTGAAGAACTGGCATAGACCAGGCCAAGGGAGACTGATGGGACAGAACAACTCAATACACCATGGACAGTACCCTGGAATGGATTCTGGACATTAGTGGGAAAAAGAGTGAACTCTGTAGAAAGTCTGGAGCTAATAGTGATGTACTAATGTTAATATGGAGGTTTTGTTTTTGTTTTTTGTTTTTTTTGAGATGGAGTCTTACTCTGTCACCCAGGCTGGGGTGGAATGGCACCATCTCAGCTCACTGCCACCTCTGCCTCCCGGGTTCAAGCGATTCTCCTGCCCCAGCCTCCTGAGTAACTGGGATTACAGGTGCAATATGGAGGTTTTGAAAAATATGTCATCTTAATGTAAGATAATAACCTTAGGGGAAACTGAAATTGGAACTCTGTGCTATCTTTGCAACTTTTCTGTAGATCTAAAATTATTCCAAAATAAAAAGTGTATTGGAAAAGAAAAACTCTGATGGTGTCTTACTTTCATTTCAGCTCAGTAGTGTATTTAAAAAGGCGTTTATGGCCTGGCACGGTGGCTTATGCCTGTAATCCCAGCACTTTGGGAGGCCAAGGCAGGCGGATCACAAGGTCAGGAGATCGAGACCATCCTGGCTAACATGGTGAAACCCCATCTCTACTAAAAATAGAAAAAATTAGCCGGGCGTGGGGGCCGAGATCGCACCACTGCATTCCAGCCTGGGCGACAGAGTGAGACTCCGTCTCAAAAAAAAAAAAAAAGAAAAAGGTGTTTATATCTTTAAAGAAATAGTATTTTAGTTGTTTCATTTGGGAGGGTCCTGTACAGTATCCATCATACCAGCTATACCACTAGAAACAAAGCCTCTTCTTTGTTATTCTTTCCCCTTTAGGGAAGAATGGATCAGAATCATAATAACCAAATGAGGCAGTTTTAATAAGTGAAAAGTTATGGTATCAGTGTAGGATGTGCTCAAGGAATGAGAACCTAAAGAGTAAAAGATGTTAAAAGAAAACAAACGTAGCAGTTATAGAAAAGTAACATCAGTTCACATGGATCCATCAACAAGGGGAGGTTACTCAATAGGCCCACCAGGTATATATAAAAATAACATAAGGCAAAAGAGATCAATACTTTCCTTGAATGGAGTTTGTTATGGGTCAAATTGTTTCTCCCCCAAGTTTACGTTGTTTTTATATTGAAGTCCTAATCCCCAGTTCCTTAGAATGTAAGATTATTGGAGACAAGTTCTTTACAGAAGTGTGGAGTTTTAAGTGACTCCATCTTGGATGCTAATCAGCCATGCTGGATTCTGATTAAGCACAGTTCCAGGGAAGGTCTCTAAGATTTCCAGTTCATCTATTGTTCCTTGCGTAAACTTAGGTACTTACTGTAAATCTTGCCCTTAGGTAAGATAACCTTGATGTTATCATACTTCCATTGTCCCACACACCCGTTCTGAACCACCCCTTTTTTTATGGTCTATAAGCCCTGGGTCTGGGGGATAACGGTGCAGGGGTCCACCATCTTGTCTCGCCATCCCCTGAAACACAGACATGGCTTCTGTTCGTTAAGTCCCAGTTCTTTCTAAGAAACTGGATTTGTCAGCCTCTTTCTTTAGCCTCTTAGCTTCCTCAGACTTTGGGAGTAGGGTTGCATAGACCTGCCCACCATGAAATAAAAAGTAATCAAGTTACAATGATTCAGAGTGGGCTCTTATCCAATATAACTGGTGTCCTTATAAGGAGAAATTTAGACACAGACATGCACACAGAGAGAACCTCATGTGAACATGAAGGCAGAGATCTAGATGATGAGCCTGCAAGCCAAGAAATGCCAAAGATTACCGGCAAACCACCAGAAGCTTGGGAGAGAAACATGAAATAGAGTCACGCTCAAAATGCTCAGAAGAAACCGACCCTCCTAACACCTTGATCTCAGACTTCCAGCCTCCAGAACTATTCAAGAATACATTTCTGCTGTTTAAGCCACCCAATTTACGGTACTTTGTTATGGCAACCTAACAAACTAAAACAAAGTTAGTCCCTAAAACTCTACATGAAGTCTTTGATTAGGAGGGCTAGCCAGCCTGGGTCTGCTGTATGGAGATAGTTCAGACCACATATGCTTTAACTGTCTAGAGTAACCTGAAAGGGGCATGGAAGATGCTGTTCCCCCGGTTCATTTCCACCTGCTTCAACATTCCCAGAATTGGGCAATGTTCTCTTCTATTAATATTACAGTTCCACTCAGAGGTCCTGGAACACAATCAATTATTCTCCTCCAAAGTGCTTTCTACCTAAAAAAGCACGATGTTCTTATTGATGCTGCACTTAAAAAATGTTTTAAAGTAAATCTACAGAGCATCCTGGCTATTCAGATCTGGAAATTGGTTAACCAATAGGATATAAAGACAGGGAGATGCTGCTATCTTTGGCAAGGTTGCAGAGCAATTTGTACGAGAGACTAAAATAGAATCAGCATCCCATTTCAGAGCCTGGTCAACAACTCAGATGACCTCCAGCAATTGATCTGGTCAGTCCCTCCAATTATGGGTCAATACATAAAGTCTTTAGACCCAGGAAATTCCTATTTCCTTTTTCAGCCCAATAAAGTCTAGTTCCAGGCCTTTACAAGTCAAGAAAATAAGGTATGGGTTGCCCCAACATATACCCAGTGAAGACCCCAAATCATGCAGCCTGATAGAGACTTGTTAGACTGTCAGACCTTCCAGCAGAGCAAATGGAATGTGCCCAGAACCAGACTCAACTCCTTTAAAGAAGTTAGATAGGCTTCCCCTCTATTGCCAAGTATCCCTTCCCTTTCTAAGAGCACAGCCCTTCTCTTTTCTTCCACCCATGCTATAATATTAGAAGCAAAATGGAAGCAAATGTTCCAAAGAATTCTGAACTAAAAAGCGTCCGATGTGGTGGGAGGTTGTGGAGTAATGCATTATCTTGCACCAGTCACCAGGAATGGGTGTTGGCACCCATGTCAGAGGGCTGCCTGCACACAGCACCCGTCTCTGAATCTGAGTCCAATACCACCTCTTCTCCAGCTCAGCTTTCCCCAGGCCCTACACTAGACCCCCTCAGCACAGAGTGAGTGTCGAGGAAAGCACATGGGTTGTGGTCCTCTCAATATGTCTGGGCCCTCTTCCTTCTTTCCCATCCACAATGCTGGTGCCAGAGGCTCTCTTGGGCCATTGCCACAGCAGCCTATAAACCAGCACTGTCCACAAGGGAGACAATGCCAGCCACAAGGCAGACCGCAGATAGCATTTTAAACTTAGTAGCAGTCCCTTTGAGAAGAGTGAAAGGAAAGAGGTAAAATTGATTTTAACAATGTGCTCTATGTAACTTAATACACCAAAAACATCATTTCAATGTGTAATCAATGCAAAATTATTAATGAGATAATTTACCTTTTTTGTGACATCTCCAAATTTCGGTATTTTAGACTTAACAGCACATTTGATTCAAACCAGCCACATTTCAAGAACCAGATAGCCACATAGGTCTAGTGGCTGCCATATTGGACAGCATCAGGTTCAAGCATTCTCAAGAGTTTCAAGGGATCTCTTATGGCTTCAATTTTGGGAAGGCATAAGATTTCAGAGGACAGACATTTTCTCTTACACATCTGTTATATTACCAGTGGGGTCCATGAGAGAAAGTTCTAAGTTCCTTTTTTTCCCATTAAATTCATATAGAACTCAATTTCCTGCCCTTACATCTGTAGTTGTCTGCCTGAAAAGACTCCTTTCCCCTCACCACCTCCCCATTTGCCTCAAGGCATCTATTTTTTTTCTTCTCCAGTTTAAAAGGCAATTCTTCAATGAACCAAAGCTGAGACAAGCATGGTTTCCTTGAAGCCACAGGGAAGGTTTATCCACTCTTCTGCTGTCACACATACTATGGTGCACTGCACTGCTTGAGAACATTGCTGTCTCCTCTGAAAAACTGAATACTTTTTTTTAAATGCGAATGCATCTTATCTCTGTATACCCAGTATTTAAAGGAAACTTTTTATTTAAGTATAATTTTATAATAGTGATTTAATTCTCTTTGTACAATTAGTATCTCTCTCTCTCTCTGTACAATTAAGCTTTATAAAGGTTAGAGCTACCTCTGACTTACCCCCAGTAATTAATACACAACAGATACTCAATAGAAATTATTGGATGAAAAAATGAATAAATGATTTGATCATAAAGCAACTCACTCCTCTAGCAGGTATCTTTCTACTCTCAGCAATTCTTCTTGGAGCTAAGTATGGCCTCAGAATATCAATACAAATTCTATTATTTCTTCTAGTTGAATTTCAGATTGTTCTGCCTATTAAGTTTCCCACATTATTTATCTTGTCAACATCTCTTTTCTATTTTTAAAAATTTTTTAACTTTTAAAAAAATTTTTAGAGACAGAGTCTCGCTATGTTGCCCAGGCTGGAGAGCAGTGGCTATTCACAGGCACAATTATGGTGCACTCCCTGTATACCCAGCACTTAGCACAGGGCCTACCACAAGGCTGCTCATGACGTGGCATCTCAGTTCCCCAGAATCAAATGATCCAAGAGAGAAACAGAATGAAGGAAAGTGATCAAGACAAAAGCCACAGTGTCTTTTATAACCTCATCTTGGAAGTGACATGCAATCATTTTTGCCACATTTTATTGGTCACACAGACCACCCCCCTTGTCCAATGTGAGAGGAGTCCATACAGGTATGAAAACCAGGAGGTGGGGATCACCAGGGGTCCTCTTGGAGGCTGGTGATGGCTTAAAGGAGTAGGGAAAGAAACACATGGCTTCTAGACAGCATAAATCCCAAATGCAGTGCTCTATTGCACCTGAGTCACTGACCTTAGAGACTATGCAACTAGCAAGTCAGACCCAGCCCATGCTCTCCACACATGCCCTCTTGCCACATGAATATTGCAGCTCGGTGTTTATGCCATTGAGTTATTTGCTACCCTTCTTCAACGTGGCCTCACATGAATCCATCTGGATAAGCCAGGCCCATAGTCTGGGAAGTCAGCAACGTCTACCAGCAATGCATAAATGGACCTTAATAGGAATATATGCAGTTCCATTTGCTGTGGTAAATAGATTCGTTTGTCAATTTTTTTGTTTCAAATTTTTGAGGGCCTAATTCAAAGAGAAACCCATGCATATCTAGGTTTTCTGTAGCTGAAAGCAATTAGCCACATAGCAATTGTAAAGAAATCTAAAGGAAGCATTTGGTTCACAAGTGGAAAAAAAATTGAAAATTTATCTCGCCACAGGTGACAAAATTTAGGTAATAACAGTAGGAATACAAGAAGTTCAATGCGATTTATTTTAAATTTTAATGTTGCTTTATGAACCTAAAAGCCTTGGTAGGCAAATATTGTGTGAATTTCCTGAGACTGGAAAGCAAAAACCTTCGTCACCCTAATGATAAGTAAAAACGAGTAAGCAGTCTTGATATCCACACAGAAACACTACAACAGTGAGCCTTCAAGTGAAATTATTAAATAAACCAACACAATGGGTGTCTGGGGCCCCACAGGTCCATCTTGTGGACACTGCTGGATTACCTACTGTTACAAGACTGTACTCCACTCAGAAAAAATGCTTGACCATAGATCGTAATGTTTACACACGCACGTAAAACATGAATGCACATTTTTATAAAGCATGCAATTAAAAAATAAATAGAAATTGGCTGGGCGCTGTGGCTCACGCCTGTAATCTCAACACTTTGGGAGGCCGGTCACGAGGTCAGGAGTTTGAGACCAGCCTGGCCAACATAGTGAAACCCTGTCTCTACTAAAATACAAAAAATTAGCCAGGCGTGGTGGCGGACACCTGTAATCCCAACTACTCGGGAGGCTGAGACAGAAGAATCGCTTGAACCCTGGAGGCAGAGGTTGCAGTGAGCCGAGATCACGCCATTGCTCTCCAGCCTAGGCAACAGTATGAGACTCTGTCTCTGAATCAATCAATAAATAGAAATTATATATTTTTTCCTTCCCATACCATCTTGTGAAACTCACTTTGGAGATCACTGTCTGAAACAAAATTTCCTTCCAGCTATTCTGTTGCACTGTGTGGTGGACATGGCTGGCCAGAAGAGTTGGGACAGACGGCTAGGAAAGGTGGATTCTCCCCCGCCTCTATTTGTACTTCAATCCACATAAGAACTAAGGAGCTCATGGAGGAAAAGGTGGATTGAACTCTAATACCCCTTGGGTTTCTAGGATATAGAAGCATGCCTAATGAATGAGAGAGAGAATTCCCAGGAAAGGGTGGAAGTTTTAAGGAAGATGGATGCTGTGGTGAGAGTATGTGAGTTGATAGAGCCAGATTACACTGGGTCCAGGCAGTAAAGCTGGGTGAGAATATCCTTCCTCTTACCATGGAGATATCTCATGGATGGATTAACAAAGACCTACTGCAAGTGAGTGGAGGTTGCTGCTTGATGGGAGCCCCATCCCTGCAGATCTATTAGGCTTTGAGCTGGAAGACCAAAGCTCAGCCATGCCAGGGTTAAGAGGCAAGTCATAACACAGAAAGGCCTGAGAATCTCCACTCCCAAGCACCCAACACTGGAGCTTGTCTGTCACCTGCAAGGGTGACTGACGCTGAGTCTAGAGATGCCTAGTTCCTCTGCGTCAGAGAGAGGAGGAGCCTGTTTTCATGGAAAATGCTACCTCCAGCAGTACCAGCAATGTTCTCACCACAGAGTGAACCCTGCAGAAATTTCCAGCATGGGGCTACTGTGTGGTCCTGGCTTAGCACAGCAGTGAAGTCATAAATGACCAGAACTGATTTGTGGACACATGTTACTATCCCTAGGGATTCATGGAAAAAAATTGAGAAAAGAATCCTGGATGCAGTTTAGTTTTCTGCAACCAGCAAGAGTATTTTTATAACCATGGTTTCATTTGTATGAGCGGGCAAGTGAGACTGAGACATTCCTATTACACACCTTAGATTGTCCTGCTGGAGCCACTAAGTGAAGTTGGAGAATTTTAATACAAAACAGAGATAACAGAGTCATCGGAAAAATTATTTCTGTCTTAATTCAAGAGAAAAAGAAAAATATATAAACCTATGAAAATAATTTAGAGTCTTTGAAGCAAAGCAAAAAAGAAATTATACTATTAAAAAAATAGAGCAATGGGGTCTGGCCATCTCAGCAGATACCCTACTACATGACAAAATAAATAATGTAGTGGCAGTTAGTGCAATAGCTTCCATTTTAGAATATTTCAAAAATATCTGTGGGAAAAATAAACAATCCCATGCCTTCAGTGGAAGAGCTGAACCAAGTATGGAAGCCAAGTAATCAGTTCCCGGCACAGAGGCGTCCACACACCCATTCTTCTCCTCTCCCTGCCGAAATCTCACTAAAATATCAGCAAGAAATAAAAAGTGGCTCAAGCCTACACGGCCAAAGAGACTTTGAAAGATGACAGTACACAATTGATATCAACAAAAGCTGAGAGCTGGAAGAGAGGTGAATTGCGGCTGAGTTAGCAGACCAGGGACTGTTGAAATTTAAACCTGCCCCAGACAAAGCCACAAATACAAGATCTTGTTCCTTGAAGATTCCTGGAAAAACCCAGGTGTTTGGGTTACAGATCACACAGGAGGCCAGGGTCACAGAACTGGTAGAAAGACTTTGATGTGACTCAGTTAAATGGGAGAGTAAACAACAACAACAAAGACATGGGATCCTGGAAACAGACAATCTAAAACAGAAGAGAGAGAGAAAAAAATCAGGATGGTAGTGAAGAGAAACCACAAGAAAACACCTATGCTGCACCCCAAAAAGGCAAAACCCAAATTGGAGAAGAAAGACAGAGAGCTCTTGAGGAATGATGCCAAGAAAAGAGAGATGGAGCTAAAAGAATAGTTGGCATGTTTAGGAATTAAGATTGTCAGCTTTATCAGATGATTTAGGGATGAATTAATAATAGATACATGTAAAACACAAGCAAATAGAAAAAAGAGGCGAATATTAGGTCCAAAGAAATAAAAAGTTGTATAGAAAAGAAATATAATTCTGACTCCCTATAACATGCACTATTAATATCATGTAGTGAGCACTATTTACATAGCTGTGGCAGGCAGCATAACGGCCGCTGTAATAGTCTGTTTTTGCATTGCTATAAAGAAATACCTGGGCCAGGTGCGGTGGTTCACGACTGTAATCCCAGCACTTTGGGAGGCCGAGGCGGGTGGATCACCTGAGGTCAGGGGTTCGAGACCAGCCTGGCCAACATGGTGGAACCCTGTCTTTACTAAAAACACAAAAATTAGCCGGGTGTCGTGGCAGGTGCCTGTAATCCCAGCTACTCAGGAGGCTGAGGCAGGAGAATCGCTTGAGCCCCGGAGGCAGAGGTTGCAGTCAGCCAAGATCGCGCCATTGCACTCCAGCCTGGGGGACAAGAGTGAGACTTTGAAAAAAAAAAAAATCCTGATAATTACCTGGGTAACTTATAAAGAAAACAGGATTAATTGGCTCATGGTTCTACAGGCTATACAAACATGGTGCCAGCAACTGCTCAGTTTCTAGTGAGGCCTCAGGAAGCTTACAATCATGGTGAGAGGTGAAGGGGTAGCAGGTGTATGACATGGAAAAAATGAGCAAGAGAGAGTACAGGAAGAATTAGGCTCATTAAGCATCTGGCTCTCATATCAGCTAACTGAGCAAGAACTCACCCATCACCAAGGGGATGGTGCTAAGCCATTCGTGAGGAATACATTGCCATAATCCAACCTCCAACATTGTGAATCACATTTCAACATGGACAAACATCCACACCATATCATTCCACCCCTGGCCCCCCAAATCCCATGTCCTTCTCACATTTCAAAAGACAATCATGCCTTCACAAGAGTCCCCCAAAGTCTTAACCGATTTCAGCATTAACTCAAAAGTTTCAAGTCCGAAGTCTCAATTGGAGATAAGTTCCTTCTACCTATAAGCCTGTGAGTTCAAAAACAAGTCATTTACTCTGAAGATACAATGATGGTGCAGGCATTGGGTATCACTTCCATTCCAAAAGGGGAAAATTGGCCAAAAGAAAGGGACAATAAGCCCCACACAAGTCTGAAACCCAACAGGGCAGTCATTAAATCTTAAAGCTGCAAAACCATCTCTTTTGACTCCATGTCCTACATCCTGGTGCAAGAGGTAGGCTCCTGAGGTTTTGAACAGCTCTGCCCCTAGGGCATTCCAGGCTGAAGCCCCCTGTAGCTGCGCTCATGGGTTGGAGTCTGGCACCTATGGCTCTTCCATGCTGAGGTGGAAGCTCCCAGCTCTTTGATTCAGTAAGAAGAGTATTAAGAGAAAGCGTGCTGAGATGAAGGACAGGGGTTCTTCGATGGATGTCCTCTGGGAAGAGAGTCTGATAGCCCTTCGGAGTTGGATGATCCATCCAAAACAGGTAGTGAGGTCCTTGAGACCCACAGTAATATGACAACTAATCAGGATCTTGAAATAAGGGATAGGGTCTTTACGTTGAAAAGGAGATTGGCCAAGGAAAGAAATAGGAGATGTCAGACCAAGCATCAGACTTTCTCCAGGAGCCTGAGGAAGATGCTCATGCAAGTGAAGCAGAGCTGGATGAGCTTAAAATATGGGCTACTTTAAGGAGAAGGACACTGGAGAAATACTTAACTGCTTTTACATACACTCAATGGACATGTAATGTAATGATTACAAATCTACAAAGCGACTCTTGTATTAATAGTATTGCATTTGTAGATTATCATTCGTACAATAGATGATGTTAATGCACGTCCTTGACTAAAGACTCTCTGCTAATCAGACTACTGTAAGAAATTTCCATTCAAATTACAATAGCTATTATTATTATTTCACTCACTATAGTCTTGACATATTGTCTTAAAGTGGGCATGTATTTTAAGTTGTTGAAATTACAACAGTCTCAGGGAAAAAATACTGTCTTCTGAATCAATGCCAGATTCCCATAAAATGCATCGCCAGCACCATAAGATTTTAGTATCCTATATGCGTTCTCCTCTAAGTTTGCCAAAATGATGATAACGATTATCATCATCTGCTCTCAATCGTGTATCTTTTTAGGGCAGCTTCTCTCATGAGAAGCTCATGGTGGTCTGCTGGGAACCGTTGCTCCAACCCTGTGCCCCACATCATGAAAAAATTGCTTAGCTGGAAAAAGAGCATAACAATACGGAGGTTTCGAGGGCTTATCAATTCTGTTGGGTGGCCTCATCATTCACAACTGCCTGAGAAAGTGCAGACAAGAGAACAGGAAAAGGCCACCCATACTGAAGGGAGAACAGATCTTGGAGCTGATATTTCTTACTTGCTTCACATGGCTCTTGGCTTTCTCTTGACGTGCTTTCAATCTCAGGTCATACTTTGGTGAAGCCATTCCCTGCTCCCTTGCCTCATCAAATGCTGCCTTTCCTAGCCCAAGTATGATGTCTGATCTCTAAGCTTTGCCTCTCAGGTCTGGCTGCCCCTTCCCCAGGTCCTCTGATCCTACTTTCTCCTTTCTTGTTTCTTTGCAGTTGTGTTTCTCTGCTTTTCTGGCACCAAATCATCAAAGTACATTCAATGGTATAAGCACAGTAAGAACATTTGTACGTCTTCTTCTTGTATCTCCACATCTATCTCTAAGAACATTTGTACACCCTCTTCTCGCACCTCCACATCTATCGGACTCCAGACAGCTTTTATTTTATTACTCAATGCAGCATATCCCAGTATGCGATTTCCAAGCAGACATTCACCCAAGCAGACTGGCTCAACCCACTCTCCTATTTTTGTATTTGCTAACATCTACTAGATGGTTTTAAACAAAAATTACATTCCCCTGAAGGCCCTTCGATTCATGATAAGTATAGAAGTACAAATTTACCATCAGAGAATTACTTTCAGGGATAAAGACCCAAGTCAAGCCATAAACTATTTCTACATTGCTTGTGTAGACAATAAGCTCAGGCTTTGGGCCATAAACCCATCAACAAGAGGGGAGACAGAAGAACAATTAATGGTTCCTGCCTTTGGGGACCTTAGTGAGAGTAGGGAAAGACCCAGAGAAAGAGCAGTACATTGAACCAGCCAGAGTAACTCACTATGGAAGTCTTTACAGAAGTTAAACACCTATTGGATACCCAGAGACTACATGTTGCAGCTGGGAAGAAGAGTCACATGAAAAAAATTATTCCTATGACCTCACTAAAGGAGAAATCAGAAAGCAGTGGGAAGATTAAGCGAGTTCAACCTTCAGAAGTGGGCACAAGATCTTTGAGGTTTTCCTTCATGATTTCAGAAGGAATTTAAAACTACAAAGGATCCAGACAACGCAAACTTTGTAAGATGTTGGACCACCTACTGCTTCTCATCATTGCCATTTTTGTGATGCTCTGTTTTCCCTTTGTGATTAGCAGTAAAAGCCTTAAAGACAAAAAGGTGTTTTGTGTTTGTCTTCGGGAGGTGTTAAGGAAACCAACCCCAAAGGAAGGTGGCAGCTTCTGAAGGAGAGGGAAGTGTATTGATCTCCTAGAGCCTGTTGCAGAAGGGGGGGAAAAAAGACCTTGGGGATTGGAGTAGGAGTTTAGGAGAAGCCCCAGAGCTGCAACAGTAAATACATTATGGCGTTCCTCCAAAACTGGCAACAGAACATGTGACTCTGCAACATGTCTTACACCACAGCACGAATAGTGCCACTTTCCCCTGGTTCTTGCAGCTCCTCCAGCGAGAAACTGCTTTTAGCTGGTGCACCTAAAGCCAGTTGGTGGCATAAAAATGCCACCAAGGCCCACTCTTCCCAGTTGTTGACTATATTCTGCTGGTAAAGTTAGAAAACTACCAATATGTGCCTTAAACCCAAGAATACTTGGTGATCTCTCCAAGGCCAAAATAAACTCGTCATCTTCTTCATTAAAAATTCACTGACTATATATACTGAGGGTCCAGCTCAGTATACATATATATACACACACACACACACACACACACACACACACACACACACACACGGCTATTCTAATTGAGCAGTTGCATGGTATAATGGTTAAGAGCACTGGTTTTGGAACCAATCTGTCAGTATTCAAATCCTGCCTCTGCTACTTATTGGCTCTATGATGTTGGATTGGTTACTTAATCTCTCTGTAACTCAGTTTCCTCATCCATACAACGGGGATAGGATTAGTGCCTTTCTCATGGGTTTGTTTTTCCAAGAAAAGGTACGGCTTCATCTGAGCTTGAAGAAGAGAAGAGTAGAAGAGAAAGAGAGAAAGACGTGGTTCACTCTAGGCAGAGGATTCAGCCAAACACACAGTAAAGCCGGGGGTAGAAAATTGACAGACTCCTGGCCGGGCATGGTGGCTCACGCCTGTAATCCCAGCACTTTGGGAGGCTGAGGCAGGCGGATCACCTGAGGTCAGGAAATGGAGACCACCCTGGCTAACATGGTGAAACCCCGTCTCTACTAAAAATACAAAAAATTAGCTGGGCTTGGTGGCAGGTGTCTGTAGTCCCAGCTGCTCAGGAGGCTGAGGCAGGAGAATGGCATGAACCCGGGAGATGGAGCTTGCAGTGACCCGGGATCGTGCCACTGCACTCCAGGTTGGACGACACATACACACACAAAAAGAAAATTGACAGACTCCTTGTGGCATCTTGTGGCTTTTGTGATCCTCAATACTGACCACAGGAAGCACTGGCTGTGGAAATTACATGCATCCCTAAAACTGGGCTTGAAGATTCCTTCTTTACAGGACCCAGTGTGGCTCACAAACTGAAGAGGAAAACTCTCATGCAGAAGAATGATGAACATCTTTGTGCTCTGAGTCCCATTATTCACCAAGTGCTCACTGAACACCCATGTGAGATGGCTAAATGCAGGACAATTAAAAGGGACAGTCTTGGTTCAAATCTTGTTCTGCCAACGATTTAACCTCACTGTGCCAACTCTGTTCCCTTGGAGACTGTAATGGTTAATACTGAGCATCAACTTGATTGGATTGAAGGATGCAAAGTATTGTTCCTGGGTGTGTCTGTGAGGGTGTCACCAAAGGAGATTAACATTTGAGTCAGTGAAATGGGAGAGGCAGACCCACCCTCAATCTGAGTGGTTATCATCTAATCAGCTGCCAGCTTGGCTAGAATAAAGCAAGCAGAAGATGGAAAACCAGACTTGCTGAGTCTTCTGGCCTTCACCTTTCTCCTGTGCTGGATGCTTCCTGCCTTCAAATATTGGACTCCAAGTTCTTCAGCTTTTGGACTGTTGGACTTACACCAGTGGCTGGCCAGGGGCTCTCAGGCCTTTGGCCATAGACTGAAGGCTGCACTGTCGGTTTCCCTACTTTTGAGGTTTTGGGACTTGGACTGACCCACCACTGGCTTCTCAGCTTGCAGACAGCCTATCGTGGGACTTGACCTTGTGATCATGTGAGTAAATACTCCTTAATAAACTCCCCCTCATATATACATCTATCCTATTAGTTCCGTCCCTCTAGAGAACCTTGCCTAATACAGAGACCTACGTGATTCTGCTATAATACCATGCAGACCCAATGCTCAAACATATAGTTATTTATAGCTTCTCAAAGAAACTACACTATCCTGCACTTTGCATTAGTGAGAGCTGTAGTGGAGCTGGAATTGGAATCCAGGTCCATCCGATGGCACAGTCTGTGGTCTTACACACCATGTTACAGTGCTGAGTGCATCACAGATGGTCAATACATCCATCTCAACTCATCACACTTTCTTCCCTAAAACCTGGGAACGTGTCTCATACACTTCCCAAACTCCAATCTGCACCAGCAAATTGCAGGCCAGTTTCCCAAAGGACGAGAAACTGCTCCCAACATCTCGAGGAGAGGCTGGTAATTGTGTACAGAAACTCTCTTGCTCTCACACACACAATTATCCGGTTTTCACATGCAAATATCCATCTGTACATGGGTTTCTCCGGTAAATGTCAACTTCATAGGTGCAATCCAGGTGCCCACATTTGAGAATGTGGCATAGAGAGGGACACTCAAGCTCTGAGTCAGTTATGGACTGGGATCGTTATTATAATTAGTCCCAATGGATACGTCTGTCATTCAGTAACAATGGTGGATGATTCGGCCTCGTTCCCTCATCTCTCTACCCCCCCTTTCCCCACTCACCCCTTTTATAAGAAAAGCCAGCCACATCTTGCTTAACCGTCCTCCCCACCCCCACCCCGTCTTTAAGATGAAAAGCCCAGATGTGGGTGACCCATCTGTAGTGTGTGTCACGTTTTTAGCATCTTCTTTATTTAGAGCTGGGAGAAAGGGACTCATTAGAGAGAGGAAGTCCACAATGAAATTAGGAAACATTTGATCAGACCATTGTCCTAACACAATATGTGCAATGAGGGAAACGTTGGAGTTGGCTGCAAACCCCGAATGTGTGTTTCAGCCTCAATGGCTTGCTCATCACTGACTTCCCCAGTGCTGACCAGAAAAGGGAGCCCGACAGCTCCATAGGTAGAAGCCGAGCTTCTGGAAGTGGGGAGGGTCAGTAGGGTAGGCAATTTCTCTTTCCTCTTGTAGTTTCACTCTGCAGTGGAAGCAGCACTTCGAAGTCAATGGCAGTTAGGACACCCTGGACCTTTGCCAGCCTCAGTCCTTCCTTGTTGCCTCAGCAGAAGCCTCTACACTGACCTGGTGGTGAGGAATGTCTTCTCCCAAAGCATCTAGTCCTGGGCAGCAGGCCTTTCCCTCAGCTTCCTGCTGCATGAAGGGCAGAGGTTTGCTGCCAGGAACCTATGCCAAGGGCTCAATGCATGAAAACCACTCTTGGCCTTCAGTTCTGTTTCTGGTAACTCAACTCTTTTATTAAGTAGAGCAGAGGTCAGAAATATATAGGTTCCCAAACACAGGCACTGACGGTGCATTTCAAGCTCTGGAGAAACCACTTGGCTATAAGGATGTCCAATTATATCTCTAAATATGTGATCTGCATTGCATCAAAATCAGCCCAATAAATATTATACCAGCAGAAATGAAGCCTCCAAAGCCCAGGCTGGAGCCCTGATTTAAGAAAGAAAAGACTGGATTTTACAGAATAAAGATGCAACTCTAGCCCTGGCTTGGTTACTGGCTCTGGGCAATTAGAACATTTAGCCTCACTTGTAACAGAATTCAGAGTTCTCTTACCTTTCAGAAAGCTGTTGTGGAAGTATAATACAAGGACAGTTAAAGAAATCTGGAAAACTAAAGCATCATATGAAAGTAAAGTGTGAGTTTTATTGCTGTCAGGCCTCACAGCAAATCCTCTGCCATTTGTTGGATTAGAATTCATTCCCCATCTGGTATTAAATGCATTGTCTCTTCATCTTCTTAAGTGGCATAAGAGATTTGCCATTCTCAAAAGACATGGAAAATCCATTTCTTGGCCCAAGTTACAGAGCACAGTTAGGATTGAGCTCAGGAACTCAAATAGAAGCAGTTGACTAAATAATTTAATCCAATGCAGCATTAATGGATACCAGCTTAGCATCTGGCACATAATAGGTACTCACTATGTACTAGCTGAATTAATTAATTTAAAAGTACATAAAGAAAAATCCTATTAAAAATGAAGCCAAAATTACTTATGAAATACTTAATGTCAATGAATACCTTGTATGTACATACCTCTGGTTTTTAATTTTTACCTAATACATAAATTGAGTCAGAATTCCCTTATTCATAAGTCAGTTATCCAGCACCTTTCTCTATGTAGAATGTTGGTTAGCAAGCAATTCATAAATAAATATCATGGTACTATTTAATCTTATTTCACTCACAATCCCAACAAGTTTATCTCCCAAACATTAATTAAAAGAAGAGAGAGGAGATAATATACAGAAGCATGAAGAAATTAGTGAAAGTGACAATGGAAAATATAGAAACCCAATGACGTGTCAGGAAAATTGGAAACACACACGTAAGAATTATGAGTCCGGGGTAAATAACCCCATAGATCTCCATAAGCCTTGGGGACATCATTGTATTGAGTTACTTTGAAAATGTAGTATTCAAATCCAAGGTTTTTTAAATTATTGCATTAGTCATGATAACATTGAAAATAACTTAACCTTTTCTTAATAACTCACCATACTTTGTTTAAAAGGCAGAAAATGTCTGTGATATATTTTAGTGGATCCATGTGTTAAACATAGAGGCTGCATGAGGGGTAGTTATAAAAGTATCTTTATTTTCATTTTCCGCTATCCCTTTAAACCTGTTCTGTGGAAGTTATGATTTCACTGCCGCTTAGTGAAAATTCAAGAACTCTTCGTGAGTTTTCTAATTCTTATAGGTAAAGTCTTATAAGTCATGAGCCAGGTACGAGTTCCTTGTGCCTTTGGCCTACAGAGGTCTTTTATCAACTCTAAGCAGTCTGGTGTGGAGGCCGTTCCCTTATTTGCGGTGGGGGGATTGCTTTTCTAACATTCAAATGCCTCACTCTAACATCCCCCTTCTTAACCTCAGTCTAGGTGAGGAATGTTGGAGGAGAGGCACAGAAGCTGTGCGGTTTCAGGAGAGTTTCTTTCAAAATTTCCAACTTGGTGTCCTGTCTGTCACCTCACTTTTCTATCTGACATCTCTTATATCTTGTTGCCTCAGTCAGTCGAAACTCCTAATTTAACATTGGATTACATTAGAAACTTTCCACCTAGAATAACATAAATTGGGAAAGGGAGTTAGATTTTTAATGGGATAACCATTCAACATGCATAGTTACTCATTCACCAAGGGGTTTTTGATGGCTTAAAAAAAAAAAAAACCTATATTTAGAAACATCTGGATTTTTGAGGAGATGTTTCCAATTTAAATCCAGATGTTTGTGATCTTGTAAGTAGCCAAAAGTTGGAAAAGTAAATTACAGTACAGTGGAAGAGCCCTGTTTTTACTATTATTATTTAGATGTAATCTGACTGCATATGAAATTATATATCGGAATTCTAGATCTAAGTCTAGAGTTGGACACTGAACTTCTCTGTACCTGGAGAAAGCTACTTATGCCTCTGAATTCATTTTCTTCATAACCAATAAAGAGATTTATATGCTGTATTCTGAGAATCCAATAATATAGGTAGCTATTGCAATTGTGAAAAATGTTTTGTTCGGAATACCAACAATAGAAAAGTGCAATTTATACCAAAGAACTTATGTTGGTTTTGCAACATGTTAAAAATTATTTGATACTCCTCCTTTCAAAAAGTAGAGTCTAATTCTTCTTCCTCGAAGTATGGGCTGTACTTAGTAACTTGCTTCTAGCAAACAGAATATAGAAGAAGGGATGGTATTTGACCTCATGATTAAGACATAAAAGGCACTGAGGCTTCTTCCTTGTTCTTTCTTAGATCAGTCCCCGTGGAAGACGCCGGTTGCCACGTTGTGAAGATACTCAAGCAATCCTATGGAGAAGTACACATTGTGAAACACCGAGGCCTCCTGCCAATAGCCAGCACGGAGCTGGGGTTTCCCGCTAACCACTAAACAAGAGTGACTCATCTTGGGGGCAGGCTCTTCAGCCCCAGTTAAACCTTCAGATGATCAAAACCCCTGTTAATAGCATGACTGAAAACTCATAAGAGATTCCAAACAAGAACCACTCAGCTGAACCTCTTTTATGTACCTGACCCAGAAAAACCACACACTAACAAAGGTCTGTTGTTTTAACTAAGTATTAGAGTAATCTGTTGTGCAACAATAGATAATTAATACAGAGTTGGTCAGATTTTCTAATCTGTGTATTATGAGAATCAGCAATACTCATGAAACCAGTGATAAACACACACACATACACACCTACTCACTTTTTTTAATTGAAAGAATAACATTTTCAGATTTTATCATTGAAGTTCTACTTTAGAAACAATGCCTGAATCTGACCCTTTTAAATAAATGACTTGTCAAAGGTGCTGTTTATATGCAACAAATTCATGTGCTAACTAAAATTATTTTTAAATGGGTGGTATAAGCACAGATTTGCATTACTCTACACTGTGCTATGTACATGACTGTCACTAATAAACTTCTTGACACTGCATCTAAAGTTACTTCTAGATGCTTCTTGCATTGGCTCCTTTTTATAAGGACATCAATTTCCTTTTTGTTTGGGATCTTATGTTCAAAAAGGGAAGCAGATGCATGTTTATTATGAAGATGAAACCTATCTCTTGTGAGAGTGAGATTTAAAAAATCACACTTAGGACATTAAATAATGCTTGTGCAGCAAAGATCATAATGACATCATGCATCTGTGGAGAGTTTATAAGCATACATACTTACTTAAGCCTCCTAGTAGTCCTATAGAGTAGGCATTATTTTTCCCATTTTAAACAGGCAAAAATGATTAATGTGAGAATTGTCCAGGACTTACCACCACTTCCAGACCACCAAAGGTAATCCTCTCAGTGCAAGCCCAAATTCGCCTTTTTCTTTTCTCCCAACAATGTAGAATCCTTTCTGGAAAGGGGCACAGGTTGAAATGCTAAAGTAGGCAAGTTGGAGTATAATAAAGTCTCATCAGCTACAGTTAGGAGGGTGTTAAAGAGAGAGAGAGAGATCAAAGCAACAGTGGGGTATGAGGGAAGAGAAATTTAATGTGTTCTATGGGCAATTTATTTGCATCTCCTTTAATTTCATTTGTGAGATGTGAGAAATTAATAAAATCTGTTTTAATTATTTTTGCCTGTTGAACTGTGCTTTTTCAACATATGACTTTAAAGCTTTTGGATTTTAAGGTGGCACATTTGAGAATGTTAAGGTTCAGAAAGTAGAAATGACCTTCTCAAGAATCCAGATTTTCTAACTGAAGTGTTTTTTCCACTTTGTCCCTTAGCCTCCTTGTTCATCTATTCATGCAACAAATAGTAACTGGTCATATAATGGACTCAGGGCCTTATCCTAGGCCTTGAGAAAATAACTTAGCTTAAAGGTACAAAAACTGTCATTTCGAAACTTAGCAAAAGAATTACAGACCTGAATTCAGTCACCTTTGGGTCAGATTATTCCCATGCTTGGGATAAACAACTGGGTGGGCTCTTTAATTACCCAAATGCAAAGCAAACACCCACCGTTATTCAGAGCCAAAGCTGTGAAGTGACAGTAATGCTGTTTTAGAATGAGAACAAAAGCCTTCTCTAATTGTAAATTTTTACCTATGGTTGAGCCAAAGCTTTTGGTGATTTGTTGTTGTTGTTGTTGTTGTTGTCATCCTGCTTATCTTTCTAGAGAATGTGTGGCAAGATGATGCCTTTTCTCTATGTAAATCTAGGGTACCCTGTACCAGTAAACCTTTGTTTCTCTTGAAGAGAGACAGACATTCAAGAGTCATCCTAACTTTAGGATAAAAGGAGAACTGTAAACAGGGCTCTTTGTGGTTCAGGCTGTACTAGGATGTGGGTGTCCTGCACACTGTGTTATTTAAGAACAAATAAAATACCCCTTGGGAAATCCATTAATGTTAGAATACTGTGTTCTAATGTGCTTACCCTGTTGAGGTTATTTCCACTGTCTTGGATGGTGAAATGTGGACGTAAGAAATAACCTCAGGCTGGGCTGAGGAGGAAACCAGTGAGCATTACTCTCCTTATTCAGGCTTCCTGCATTCCGCTTGACTACTCGCCCCATCTTGAAATTCTCTCCCCTCTTGGGTTCTAAGTTGCTGCTGTTTTTTGGTTTTCCTCCTACATCACTTGATGCTCTTGTTCAAACTTCTTTTCCAACCTTCATTCTCCACCCAAGTTCTCTTCTCTCAGGACCTGGTTGTGGATCTTTCTCTCTTCTATAGCCTCTCTCTCTCTCTCTCTCTCTCTCTGCTATCTTATCCATTGTCGGGGCTTTAACTACCATCTATATTTTGATGACGCCTAAAGTTATATCTCTGGCCCTCATTTTTTCCTTGAACTCAATACCTGCATGTCCAACTGCCTTCTTGCCATGGCCACTTGACTACCCAATAGGTCTCTCAAATTAAACACCTAAGAGGAACTCTTGATTTGTCCCAAACTCTATTCCTCCACCAGTATTCCCCTTCTAAGGAAATGGTGCCTTTAACCACTCGTTTGCTCAACTAAACACTGGAAGTCAAATGGAATTCCTTCCTTTTCTTCCTCATTCATAACAGATCAGGAAGTTGCATTGGTTTTATCTCCAATACACATCCACTTCTTCTCATCTCTGCTTCTAACACCATTGTATAAGCTACCATTATATTGCCTGGGCGGTCGCAATAGCCTACGGGTGTCTCTACTTATTATATTGGTGGATTACTCCACTATGTTTTCAGCAGTTGGAGTACACTTTTAAATCAGTTTTATCAAATCATGGCCTCTTTTAGTTAATATCTCCTGCTGCCTTAGGAATAAAAACCAAACTCCTCACCATGTCCACAAGCTTCTGCATAATCTAGTGCCCACCTCACTTCCCAAACTCGTTCCATTTCATCCCACTCTCCCCCTCACTCCTGCCATAATGTCTTCTTTTGGGTGAAGGAAAGCCACACCACCTTACCCCCAGTGCCAGAACAGTGATGGCAACACCATTCCAAGGGAAGTGGGTAGTCCTGGACCTGTTGGGAGACAGCAGCAGGAACTCAATGTGGATTCCGAGGAAGGAGAGGTGGGGAGGTGGAGGGGGGTCCGCAGCACAGGCTTAACCTCAACTGAGCTCCATGAACATGAGACACCATGAGATGCTCCGAGAGCAGTAGAGAGGCCAGTCGACATCAGGGGCTGGTTGAGGCTGCTACCAATGACATGGGGCTCCTACCCATTACAATCTGCAGTATTAATGGAAATGTGACCTCATCACTGGGTGACAAGTACCTAAGACATACCAGTGTTTTTCACCAACGAATTCAAGAGCCTCTACCCTCAAGGACTTTCCAGTACAATAAAAGAGGCAGACAGACAAATAATCATGATACAGTATTAGAAGTGCTCTCACAAAAATAGGTGCTAAGAGGAAAGATGGCACAAAGGTATTGTAGAGTAATACTCACTAGAAGGTGGAACTAAGCAGACAGGGCTATGGAGGATTCTTCCCCTGTGGCTGAAAGCATGACCCCATTTGGGTTTCTCCCAAGAAAATTTCCAGGTGATCAAATTTTAGATTTTAATATTTTCAGAAAAATTAAGACTAGTACTATGGGTAGAGAAATTAAGGAGACCATCTTTACTAGATGGTGCTTTTGACTTCAGAGTGCCATGAAAGTGTTAGATATAAGTTCTAAATTTCTTTTCAAGAATCAGTATGTCAGTATGTTCAATTCTTTGCCTTCTACTTTTAAACTTAACTTCCTCATAAAGCAACCTTTTTCGATTACCTGCTCCACCCTGACTCATTCCGATTACCTGCTCCACCCTGACTTATTCCGATTACCTGCTGTGTCATAACCATTTTTCCCGCCAAACCACTCACCCCATCACTTTCTTTAAATTAGTCAATCGGAATTAGTTTAGCCTGTGTGGTCTAACCTGAGCCAATAGGGGAACGACACAGAAGCAGAGGCCAAGTGCGTCAGGGATAAGAAACCCTTCCTCTCCCTTATCCAAGTGTGCACTCACCATTGCTCCATCTGTAAGGGCACACCCTTCTATAGAAGTAACTTGCCTTGCTGAGAATTAAAAAGAAAATTTTATATTCAAGTGCTATTTCTTTTGTAGTACCGAAACTTTATTTATAACAAAAGCATGAGTTTGCAGTTATTACCACAGAAAATAAAAATCCACATAAGTCGAGGTATATTATCTTTGTGTATATTTTTTAGTGTTATGCCAATATTATTATTACTTTTGGGGGGGAGGAGTATATTTTGCATTACAATCCCTGAAAAACAAGAAGCCACCCAAGGGAGTAGCAGAGGCGTCTTCATCACGTAGTGCAAATGCTATCCTTTGAGTGTAGCACGAAGGTGGGCACAGATGGTCAGAGAACCGCTCCAGAAGACAAGAGATGTCGGCAAACTTCATTTTCCTTTTTCTTCTCTGTGGTCCAAATAATGTATTGGATTCCTTAGGCCTATTTTCCCCTTCTGGGAAAATTAAAAAGAAAAACTTATTCCGGATATCTGTGGCTCTTCCCCCTCAGAAAAGCCAAACAGCCTCGAGGAGATAAAACGTGGTGCTTTTCCTGATGCCACTGGAAGGTCGCTTCTTGACCTACCTCCAGAAACCCCTCTACCCTTTTCCAAATCTGCCTTAATGGGGCGGCTTTTCCAGTATCCAGGTGGGTTCATCATTTCCGTACACCAACCACTTGCTAATGATAAGGAGCACAATTAGATTAGTTTTGTGGAGGCAGGAATCGATATCCCAGTGTATGTGGAGCCGATTAGACATTGCTAATTAGAGCTCTCAGACATTAATCAAATACCACGTATGGAGCTAATCAGCCAATTCGGGCAGTATAAAAATCTATAATGTCCCAAGTCTCTCCTTGAATGCTCCAACCTGGTTTACCTTGAAACCCGACCTGAAGACAGAAATCCCTGCTGGAGGTCTGCAACAACTGGGCTAGGAGGCTGTGCCGTTTCACAGCTCCTGAGCCTTCTGGAGCTGGAGGCCGACGTGATGTCATCAGGCTCCTTCTTAAACAAACACAGGCTCCATCCTGCAGCTTTGACACCCTTTTCATTGACTCTGTGGCAGCTGTGGCTCTGTGCCAGCTGCAGGCTGGACCCAGAGAGGCAGACCAGCACCCCAGGCCTGAATGATAAATAAAACTAAACGCTCACTAACTAATATATTATTCACGTAATAGCCCAATTGCCCATCATGCTACGTACTTGTATTCATACAATTATTCCTGTGTGTTTAAATAATGAATGTTAGGTTTGTGTTTACTAACACAAATCACTGATTAATCTGTATTCAAGTCAAACACTGCCTTATAGGAACACTTTGAAATACTGTACTAGATCAGTGTTCACCTACTGAATTTAGGGATAGTTGCTATAATGTTAATTCTACAGCATGTGATTGAGTTATTTAATTTGACAAAATCTATTGGATAAACTGAGCTTGAATAAAGGGTCTGTTGATAATGCCGGGCAAATCCAGATGTGATTTAAGATTTATGGAACATGTTTGAAATATTTTCAAACACCTATGTCCTTAATTCCTGATTCCTTAATGCTTCTGAATGTTACCTTGTAAAAACCTATTTTTTGCCCAAGAAGCTCTTTCGAGGTCCCCATAATCTCCTTTAAAAAGATATTTTGCTAAAAGCCACAACATGTGTTCGTGCTATCATTATAATTTTCCTTCAGAAACAGTAAGCTTTCAATGAACTCAATTCCCAAAAGGTTCATATGAGAGTTGAGATTTACAGCCTCCCAAGAACTGGTCAGTTTTTAGGTTCTAAGGAAGCATGTTCTTCCAACCACTGTTAGCAGTGAGACAGAAATGCAATTCCTAAGATTGAATTATAGGGCACTGAACAGCACTGGAGGAAAGAGTCACATAATATAGGAAAAATAAGCATGGGATCAAATCTCGATTTGAATCCTAATTGTTTAATATCTCTGAGCCTCCAAGATGAGGACAGTAATGCACAAGGTCATAGGTGGTTCTGAAATTGATAGGAGGTAATACATATGAGAGCACTTGGGAGAATGTCTCTCTCCAACCACACAGCCAGTAGATGCTGGTTCTCTTGGCTTCTTCCCTTAATTCTGATTTTATATATTATGATGTTCTAGAAAGCAAGAACTGCATCTTCTGCATCTTTGTACTCTTGGCACCTGGCACTTTGGGGGCACAGAGTTTATTCAATAGCTCATAATTGAGCCAAAATGAATCAACAGAAAAGTCACTGAGAAGATATTTTTGGGGACAAATAAATGTTTCTTTACCCTCCTTCCCAAAAGTCAATATCAGACAGAATCTCCAAGAAAATAATTTCCAGAAATCAGAGGAATAGTTCAGAGGAGCCAGAGCACATTTCTTGATATGGTTTTGATTTGTGTCTCCACCCAAATCTCACGTCTAAGTGTAATCCCCATTGTTGGAAGAGGGGACTGGTGGGAGGTGATTGGATAATGGGGGCAAATTTCCCCCTTGCTGTTCTCATGATAGTAGTGAGTTCTCAGGAGAACTTGTTGTTTAAAAGTGTGTAGCAGCTCCCCCTTCTCTCTCTTCCTCCTGCTCCAGCCATGTAGGACATGCTGGCTTCCCCTTTGCCTTCTGCCATGATTATAAGTTTCCTGAGGCCTCCCCAGCCATGCTTCTTGTACAGCCTACAGAACCATGAGCCAATTAAACCTCTTTTCTTTTTAAATTACCCAACCTCAGGTATTTCTTGATAGCAGTGCAAGGACAGACGAGTAAATCTCTCCTATAATTTCTGGCTTTGAAGAGTGTGGTTATTGAAAAAAATTTCTCTCTTGTACTTCTTCCTTTCAAAATTTTGGGGATATCCATGCATGGAAAATGTAAGGCAGGGAAGAGAACATAAATATGACAGGTTTCCCAAATATTTATTTTAAGAACTAAAAGCTATGGGTAGACCATTGGTGAAAATACAAAAGTGGAGTACGGAACACAGATGTTGGAAGACGGGCACAGCTTACAAACCTTTTAGGCAAGGGACATTATTAATATCTGATATGATTCTCAAGATACACATATCAAGTGGGAAGCACTTCAGTTAGATTTCTTGAGTTTGGATCAGAAATACACTATGAGCTTCTGCTTAATTCAAGTCTGAAGAGGACTAATAAAAGTGCCGTGTCCCTGCAAAGCATCTTAGCCACCAAAAGGCAGTGTACCCATAAAAAGGGCCAGCAGTGAACTATCAGAAGCTTACCTAAGGCTAGGTGTGGTGGCTCATGCCTGTAATCCCAGCACTTTGGGAGGCCAAGGCAGGTGGATCATCTGAGATCGGGAGTTCGAGAACAGCCTGGCTAACATGGTGAAGCCCTGTCTCTATTAAAAATACAAAATTAGCTGGGCATGGTGGCGAGCACCTGTAATCCCAGCTACTTGGGAAGCTGAGACAGGAGAATCACTTGAACTCGGGAGGCAGAGGTTGCTGTGAGCCCAGGTCTCACAACTGCACTCCAGCCTGGTCAACAAGAGTAAAACTCTATGTCAAACAAACAAACAAAAAAAGAAGCTTATGTAAGAGACTGGCCTTAGAACAGGGGCATAAAATACAATTGAGACCATGTCTTTCTAATTAAAAATCATATTTTTACTTCTTAAAACAAGCAATTTCAGTACAATGTAATTTTTTAAATTGGCTTCTAACATTTATACTGTCTGCAAGTCATAATGATTTGAAATCAAATTCCAAATCAAATTTGAAAAACTTTACAAAATTTAGATCATATGTCAATTATTTATCATGGTATTATTTAGCATTTTCCTATCCCCAACCAAACCCCACTGTGACACTTCTTTGCATGCCAATTGGCAAGAAAGATGGCCCACCATAAAGGGTTCGCCTGCCAACTTCTACATTACTGATGGTCTCAAATGAATTGTCATTTTTTCACAATGATTCTTAATTTAGTCAATGATAAGTCTTTATAACCTGAGAATATTAAAATTGAATAATTGTATCATCTCTTTCCATGTGTGGAATTAATCAAGAATTAACTCTCAATTCTGAAAATACTAGGAGACCCCCGATAAGCTATGGCCTCTTCCAGAAATTCTAGAGTGGTAGAAATGTTACCAAGCCACATCAGAGAGGACCTGGCAGCTAAGCCCTTGCTACAGTGGTTGTTCCCACATTATTCAAATGGATATGGGCTCTGCAAGTCACTTTGTGTTCTAGAAGAAAAACAACAGATGCTGATGCACAGGAAGCAGAAATGATTGAATTTTTCCATAAAATCTAAACCTCTGAATTCATGGTTTTATTCTGAAACACCTTGTCCAGTGCTGTCCCTGTCATGACTCTCTCTTCATTAGACTCCATCATCCCAAGCCAATTCATATATACCATCCAAATTTCCTGTAATGAGGGACTGCTGATACACAAACACTGCACAGCTGTGTTAAGTCTCAAGTTATTGAATTAGGTTGGCATAACTTTAAATATTAAATAAGCTTCCCAGCCCCTAGTTATTGTCACTCACTACGGGAGACACATGTCATCTTATCTGCCCAACATCATTTCTCCTTGTCTGAGAACAGTACCTCTTTTTCCTTTGGATAATTATCCTTCTGTCAATCCTTGTATTGCTGGGGTACCTAAGGAGAAAATGGCCCCCCAAGAACGGCCAGCAGAGATCTTCCCTAAATTTTATATCTGGAAACTGAGAGGAAGGTAATCTTTTTCTCTGAGCATCACTATCTGGCTTTATGAAGCCTGGAGCTCTCTCCCTCTACCCAACCCTTGGCCATCTGAAGGTCAGCCAAAAAGATCATCAGTCGAGGATGAGACCTAATGGCATCATCTAAATCCCTGTATCCAGCCATGTCTGAAGCCAACTCAAGCTCTGGACTTGAAAATTACATAGGCCAATACTAGAACTTTTGTAATTTAAACACAAAATGTCTAACACATGCTTATGTTTTAGTCGACAGATCCACCTTTAGTCTCCTTTAAATTGTTACTCAACACTTTGCCCACCCACAAAGCTGAGTTGAAAATGTTATTCCTACATACCTAAATCCCTACAGAATATAGATTTTTTCTTCTCTTGGAAACATATCCACCCAATTTTATTTCATGATAAAAGTGTTTTCCTCACTTATTTAGCTGCCATTCTCAGGGATCAAACCCCTTAGAATGCTCTTGTGAACGTTTCTTTTCATTAAGGCACTGGGTCCTTGCTTCTCTCCCCTGGTCTAAATGTACTGTCTGGATTTTCCCTTCCATTCCTCACTCTGCTGTTCTTATTTTCTTTGCTGCCTTTTCTTTTAAGGTATTCCTAGAGCAGGGGTAATTAACCCATTTATGCTGGAGGTTGCAAATTTTTTGTGTGAAAAATCAGACCTCGGCAATGACCTTGAGCAGTAGGATATAAATGACTACCACATGCTTAGCGTTCCAATAATGGAATACTAGGCATAAATGAGTTAATGAGATGCATAGATTGTCCATTAATGGGCTTCACGGATGTCTCAAAGCCTCTTGAAATTATATGCAAGTTTTACATGAAAATCCATGTGTACGTATATTAGCTATCAATAGCTGTGTAATGAATTGCCCTATAATTTAGCAGCTTAAAACAATCAACATTTATTATTTCACAGTTTCTGTGGGCCGGAAATCCAGGTGTGGCTCCCCTGATGCCTCTGCCTCTTACAAAGAGCAATCAAGGTGTCCGTCAGGGACTTGTGTCACATCTGAAAGCTCTGCTGAAGGAAAACCCAGTGCTAAGCTCCTTCATGGGGCTGCTGGCAGGATTCAGTTTCTCATAGGTTGTTAGCTGGGGACCTACTGGTTCCTTGCCACATGGGCCTCTCCCCAGGCAGCTCACAGTGTGGCAGCTGGCTTTCCCCAGAAGGAGCCAAGAAACAAGACAGATGCCACAGTCCTTTTGTAATGGAATCTCAGCAGGGACATCCCATCTCTTTTGCTGTATTCTATTGATCAGAAGCCATTACTAGGCCCCACCCACACTCACGGGGAGGAGATGACATGGAGGTATGAATCTCAGGAGGCAGGGCCCGCTAGGGGCCACTGTAGAGGCTGTCTATCCAAATACATTTTGAAAAGGAAGAGGACCCATACCTTTTATCATATCTTTAAATTTCTGAATCAACATCTATATTATTTGTTCCTGTCTCAACCATCAGTTTCACCCAAAAAGTCTTCTAGGTATATTTTCAGAAAACAAGTTGTTAGATACGTCTCTGTAACTGAAGCTAGAGTCAACTTTCCCCTTAAAACAGTCACTATATACATATGATGAAAAGACCCTATGCTATCACATGCCCCCATCAAACATACACACATACACACACACACACACACACACACACACACACACACACACTTGCAAATCTTAGACCATGGTCACCTAATGAGAAATGGAGTGTTTTGATCAACAGGACAAGAATCTGTCTTGTAGAACATTGGTTCTCATAATTTTTGGTTTCAGGGCCCCCTTTATACTCTTAAAAATTATCAAAGACCTTAAAAGACTTATTTTTATGTAGGCTATATCTATTGATATATCTGTGTTAAAAATAAAAACTGAAGAATGTTTAAAATATTTAGATTTTTAAAAAATAACAACCTCATTATATACTAACATAAACATTTTCATGCAAAATAAAAATATTTTTTTAAAAACAAAGAAATTAGCAACAGTGGTAATGTTTTACATTTTTAGAAATCTCTAATGTCTGGCTTAATAGAAGACAGCTGGATTCTCATATCTGTTTCTGCACCCAAACTTTATAATATGTTGTTTTGGTGGAATTAGATGAAGAAAATCTGGCCTCATACAGTCACATAGATGTATCACTGTGAAAAGGAGAAGCATTTTAATAGCCTTTTCATGTAATTGTATATTTGTTTGATGCTACACCAAAACTTGAAAATGGTACTTTCTTAAAACTTATAAAATGTGGAATTTGAAACCATCAACAATGACTTTTTCTTTTTACATTATACTACATTAAATTTCACTGGTCTATCTTACATTTTAAATGGATCATTTGCCGACGTGTGGTTTTGTAACATCATGCATTGGCCATTTGAAGAAAAGAAATAATTCACTGAAATTCTAAAATCTTACAAATGTTGGCAAATTTTGTTACAAACTATCAAGAAATCACATTTGCAAATATTACAACCAATCTCATCATGCGTCTTTATGTAGTGGAAAATAGTCAAGCTCAAGGTGGAGAATACAAGTTTTCCGAAATTCTAATTTTCACTTGAAAGCCTAAATTTTATCATTGGCTATAAATAGTCAATATTTTTCTTGAAGTAACAGGCCCATTACGTTCATTTTGGAGAACATACCAGCGAAACACCCAAGTCAAGATAACTATAGTTTGTCTGCCAGCTGTTCTTTTAAATAAAAACAGTGTTCCATGAACAAAAGTGGGTAGTTCAACTCAAAATGAGTCTTTGCGGCTGGGTGCGGTGGTGCACATCTATAGTCCCAGATATTCTGGAGGCTGAGGTAAGAGGATCACTTGAGCCCACGAGTTCGGGGCTGCAGTAAGCTATGATTGTGCCACTGCACTCCAGCCTGGGCAACAAAGTGAGACCTCATCTCTATTAAATAAGCAAACACACACACACACAACGAGTGAGTGTCATCCTTGAAACAATCATTGTATACTGGTACACAGCAGAATGTTTATTTATATTTCCCATTTGATTACACAGAATATGCCAAAGAGTAAAGTGTTGAGATTTTATAAAGATTACACAGAATATGAGAAAGAGTAAAGTGTTGAGATTTTATAAAGTTAATCATTTTTACTGCTTTATCAAGGTCATTTATAGGGAATCCTGGCTTTTCACTTCCCTGGAGTGTAGTGAAGTATACAATGACCACTCGCACAGCCCAGGGCCACTGCCTGGACTCATCCTAAGATGCCGGCATTTTACCCCCCATTGCTTTTGCATCAGCAGTGCAAATGTCAACAACATACTGGGAAAAAAGCAAGTAACATCTTAATAATAGTATTATGAAAATGGTTTAACTTCATGGACTCATTGAAAGTGGGTCATAGAGACTCCTGGGGGAAGTATAATCAGTTATAAACTCTTACATATATATATAAATTCTAACACTCGTTATACTGAGGAAGCAGGATTTGATATACTATTTACTCATTTTGCTTATGAAGACTTGATCGGAGAATACAGTCCTCTAATAAGACGTTCTGATTTAATGAGCATGAACCAGCCAATATTTTCCAAACATCACTAATTCACAAGTTTCTCCAGAGAAGTACAATCATTTTCTAAACTTAAATATTTAAAGGAACATTTTATCCATCTGAAAACAAATATATCTTACCACAAATAGAAGAAATTTATTAATATCTCTAAAGTGAATATATAACTATTTAAATCTTTAAAAACATTTTCATCAGCTGGTCATAGTGGCTCATGCCTCTAATCCCAACACTTTGGGAGGCTGAGGTGAGAAGATTGCTTGAGGCCAGAAGTTCAAGACCAGCCTGGGCAAAAAGACCTGGGCAAATGAGACCCTGTCTCTACAAAAAAAAAGTATTTAGCCAGGCATGGTGGTGGTGCCTGTAGTCCCAGTGACTCGGGAGGCGGAGATGGGAGGATCACTTGAGCCCAGGAGTTCAAGGCTGCAGTGATCTATGATTGTGCTGCTGCACTCCAGCCTGGGAGAGTGAGACCCTGTCTCAAAAAACAAAAAAACAAAAACAGAAACAAAACTTTTCATCAAGTATACTACCTAAAATCGTTTCAGGGACCACCATTGACTGCCCACTTTTGGAAAGCCTACCACAATCTCTCCCTACCTTGAACTCTTTCACTTTGCCATATTCCACTGTATGCACATTTGCTTCCATGTATCTTTTAGGTTCATATATCTACAGGTTGCAAGTCACTCCCGTTGGGGATAATTAGAAAAAAGGAAACTGGGGATTGGAAAAAAGGAAAGAGAGGTAAAGCAGATGGTAGCAAAGAAATAGAGTGTGGGCTTGAAGCTCTGGGAGAGATAAAGGGAAAGGAAGAGAAGGAAGCTGGAGCCCTGAACGGCTCTCTAGAGTCAGGGAGGTGGGTGGGTGGAGAAGGGCTAGTAAAATATTCTTCACTGTGACGAGCATTGGACTCTAGCATCAGAAACAAAAAGTGCCTACCCAACTGGGTTAAATAAAGCTCACCACATAATTTTTCCATCTGAAATATCCAAGTACTTTTGTGTCTATGGACTAAGGCAGGATTCAGGACATGTCTAAGTTATAAAATCAGAAAAGCATTGAACATTTGGATGAAAGGCGCATGTGAACTCACACACACACATACATTCACACACAGCCTCTTGGTGTGCACATTTCACTCAATGAATCGAAACAAATTTGAAAGCATCCTGAGATTATGGGAAAGGAGACCATGAAAAGCCCCCATTGAGCAAGAAAGCATAAATGGAAATTAATAGCATAATGCTCATTATAACCCATTCAAGTTGTAAAAATGCCTTTCATATTCTTATTTCTGCTGTTACCTTTATTGTTTCATGCTAGCAGGTCTTTTTAAGTATCTGTGAGGGTTTTTATTGGCTCACTGGTTACCTTGGTTCTTAAAAACTACCTTTGCCATAAGGCAGTGGTTTCAAGGTTCAGTGGAACACACGAGGGGTCACAGATGGGAAAGGATCTGAGTTCTTCATCCTTCCTTCTGTGAGAACTTCTCTGCTTTAACCTTCTTTGCATGTTAGTCCTCTGCCTAAGATTCCATCTGAAGAAAGGACTCTGGTGCTATAAAAGAACATTTATTGGCCCGGCATGGTGGCTCATGCCTGTGATCCCAGCACTTTGGGAGGCCGAGGCAGACAGATTGCCTGAGCTCAAGAGTTCGTAACCAGCCTGGGCAACACGGTGAAACCCCGTCTCTACTAAAATATAAAAGATTAGTCAGGCGTGGCAGCATGCAACTATAGTCCCAGCTACTCAGGAGGCTGAGGCAGGAGAATTGCTTGAAACCGCGAGGTGGAGGTTACAGTGAGCCAAGATTGCACCACGGCACTCCAGCCTGGGCAAACAGAGCAAGACTCTGTCTCAAAAAAAAAAAAAAAAATTTATTTAAGTAGGAAAGCTACCATCATAAGGTCTAAAGTCCCTCCTAAAGTTGAAAATTTATCCTTCCAACTTTCTTAAAAAAATTAATAAATACTACATGCCAAAATGATATACAGAAGCATGAATAGGCACATTATAAAACAGGACACCCAAATGGCCAACAGGCATATGAAAATGTGTTTGGCCCCTGGTCATCAAGTGAGCTCATCAAAAGCACAAGATTTCACTGCATGCTTGCTGGGATGGTTAAGTTAAAATAATAACAATTCCAAATTTTTGGCCAGAAAACAGGAAAAATGGAACTTCCATTCAATGGTGGCAGATGTGTAAATGGGTATAACCAGTTGACAAATTGGCAGTATCTACTAAAGCTGAAAATAAACATAGCCTTTAGCCTAGCATTTATATTCCTGAGTATATAGTATATAGTATGATGTATGGACACTCAAAGACATTCAAGAATGATCACAGTAGCATGATTCTTAATAGGCAAAAACTGAAAAGGAAACAAATGGCATCAACAATTAGATAGACAAATGGTAGCATATTCATACAATGGAACACTATACAGCAATGTAAAGGAATGGACTATTGTTAAATATAATACCATGAATAAAAAGAAAACAAACACAAAAGAATATAGTGCATGATTCCATTTATATAATGGTCAAAAATAGGCAAAACTGATCTAGAGCAATAGGAGTTAGGAAGAGTTATCTTTGTAGGGGAAGTAAGGGGAGGGTACACCCCGGGGGGCTTTTGGTATACTGGCAGGCTTGTTTCTTGATCTGGGAGTAGTCTCCCAATTTGTTTTCTTTGTGAAAATTCATCAAGATGTAAACACATGATTTGTGCACTTTTATCTATTTGGTGTATTTCAGTAAGAAATTTACTTAAGAAAAACAAAACTATGTAATTTAAATGTTTTGTGTAGAATTTTAGGATCCTTTAATGTTTTATTATTTCCAGGTACCATTACCCTTTTTTTTTTTTTTTTTTAGTTTTAATTTCTAGACACTGAACAGATTAAAAATTTGTTATTTTCCAAAAAGTCTCATTTTAATGGATTGCTAATTTAAATGTGGAAGGGTGCACTCTCCTCATTCTTATACCCCTGCCCCCAAAATATGAATTAATAAATCTATTCAATATATGAGCTTTGAGCACCTACATCAGCCAAGCACTGTACTTGGCTCTGGAATGCAGAGGCAAAAGAGGCAGGCACAGTTTGTGCCTGGGAAAGTGTGCCATCTAACAACGGAAATCCCAGATGAAAGTAGTTGTCAACCAGTGCTAAACGCCATTATGAGCAAAAATCAGGATGTGAGGGCGTCGCACCACAAAATGGGCATTTCTTCTCAAGTCCCTGGGACCACATTTCTCCCCACTATTTTTCAAGACCAGTTGCACTTGGACTGAGTACCACAGAGCGTGATGACTCGTGGTTGTTGTTTCCTGTTAACTTGTCACTCCAAATGGAATGTAGGGAATTGGTCTAATTCTATAGCTCCTGCTGGACTTAATTCTGGGCAGAATTGGGTCCTTTAAGATACACGATAAAAGGGGAAGGAGGAAGTGGGTAGAACATCCATAAAGAGAGAATTTGTATTCACAGATGCTAGCAGAGGCAGGAAACATCTCTGCTGAAGGAAGTCAGAGGGTAGCAGCCCGAGGAGGGTGGGAGGGGGTGGTCTTCTAGAGCTCAGATCTCTAGGCACTCAGAACTTGTAGAAGAAAGACTCCAGAACCACCTAGCTGGCTGAATTCAAGCAAGAAAAAAAAAATTACCCTGACTTAACTGTTCTATTATGGAAACCAGGATATGTGTAGGGATAGAAGAGGATCACTACAAAAACGTATCTACAGCTTTAGAAACTTCCTTGACGACTCATTCCGCTGTAGCTAATTTCTTGACATCCCCCACCAAGAAGATTCAAGAGAGATGGCACAGGGCTCACTCAGTGTAAGAAACATGTAAGGAACATGCACAATGCCAGGATTCCCAGCAGCAAAACACTAACGCCTCAGGCTCCAGGAGAGATAAAAATAGGGGTGTGAGAAGAAGGAGAGAGAGAGACAGAGACAGGGAAAGAGAGAGAAATTTTTTGCTACAGCCAGAAGGCATCGAGATGCTGAGAAATAAAGGGAAGGTGGTGAGAGGCCAAAAATGATGCTGCCTTCATTTCTTAAATTACCAAAAAAATGAGTCTAATTACAGTTCTCCATCTGGTAACCTAACCAGAAGATTCTATAACTTGCAAGGTCCTTGTCACTCTGGGATTATTATGGTTATTATTACTATTGTTTATTACATTTCGATACTCAAATACCTAAATTACGCAACTCATTCCTTTATCTGCCACATTCTAAATGCATGCTTTCCAGAATACCAGCTCATATTGTCACAATTTACCAACTAAATATAGAATACCCTAGGTCTAACTATCTCTTTACCATGATCTTCAAAGCAATTAAATAAAATACAAAACTCTAGGCCTTTGATTTTTGTTTTCTCCCTACATAATGAGTGTCAAAGAAATGTAAGTTCCTTCAAAGATTCTCAAAGTTGTGGTCCTGCTCTCGCATTGATTGTCTTTCTCCAGCAGGCTGGATGCTGGTCCCCTAATGAACATTACCACGCCACTGTGGACCAGTTCCCGAGCTGCACATTAACTCCATATGACAGTTCCGGAGCCTGCAGCCTTGAGACCCCTTCTCCACTCCAGGCGCCTGTGCTTCCATCATCTTCCTATAGCAGGATCTGTATTTATAATTCATGCTTTTCCTTTGGTTTCCTTTCCAGGCCTCTCTGGGCTAGTGCTTAAACAAAATCTCTACCCACATCAAGCTCATGTTAGTCCTTCCTCAATTAATAATTAATAGTAATAATAATAAGCTTGTGCAAATGCTTAAAGAGTGTTTATCTTTTCGTCTTTCATCTAAAGGTCATTTCTTTCATTGCTGCAAGGGGTACTACTGAGGCACAGATAGAATTAGTACATCCCCAGACATCACTGGCTGATGTTTTATACTACAGTTCATCAAAAAAGCCCAGAGTGCCCATGGTGGAAATACGCTGTTTTTGCCATCAGAATACAAATTGTCTTTTGGGTGGAGACAGTATTACATCTTTCTTTGAGAGGATACACTCCCCACTAACTATCCCAAATCTCAGCTCATGTCCTCAGTTGAAGCTGAGACCATCCTCAGCTTATGGAGATGGAAAATACCTCCTAGATTAAACCAACATGCCCAGTCTATATCCTTGCTACTCAAGAGATGGTCCTTGGACCAGCAGGCTTTGCCTCACCTGGGAGCTTGTTAGAAATGCAGAATCTTGAGTCCCACCTGAGACTTCCAGAGTCAGGATCTGGCTTTTAATAAAATTGCCAGATGATTCATATGCACATTAAAATTTCAGAGGCATAGGTCAATACCCCCTCCACATAATTGTCCTGGAGATGAGAAATTAGGCCAGTTATGACCAAGAGCATCTAATTCCTAGACTTTCACATTAGCAGTCATGGAAGCCTGTAGATTCTCACAGGGATTGGATTTGAACTTGGAAATGTACCTTCCCCAGTTGAGGGCAGCCTTCTTGCAAGCAGAAAGGGAGAGCCTGAATAGAAATTAAATCCACACAGGGAAGAGAGACTGACTAAATCCTCAATTATATCATTCAGCCTCTGTATTCAATTGTGCCTGAAGCCTCATCTGTAATGAGACAGTTCAGATACCTGAGACCTACAGCTCCTCTTTTTTAATTAAGAAAATACAAACTTGGCTTTCTGTCACTTGCAACCAAAAGAATCCTGTCAGGGCCCAACTCCCAGAAGAATTTATGTCCTGACCATCCACCAGGGCAGGCCATTTCTAACATTCTAAAAGCAGGTCTAAGCCAGTTTTTGAACTTGTTCTTTCAAAACATCTCCTAGGTTATGCTTTTTAAATATGCACCACCTCAGTGGGAGAAAAAATCCACAGGCCAAAGGGTACCAAATTGCTGAAAGGTTTCCTTCCTGCTTTTAATATCTTAGATGTGACCCTTGCTTCCCCTTCTTCTCTTAGAGATGAAAGATTTCATGGAAATGCCAGGCACGCTGCTGTCATTTGGAAATGACAGCCAGCCCAGAGAAGGTTAATGCTGTCATCAAAAATGCCCATCTTCCAAGTTGGTTCAATGGGTCTTTCTGGTTCGCCTGACTGCTTGCTCCTTTCCCAGATAGCTCAGCATCTCAATGAAGTGCTCTTGCAATTTAGCTTTGCCCAAGTGCAACAAATGTCCAGGGTTTCCTACAGGTCCCAGGTTTAACAAAACTCAGCCACGAATCTGCCCAGAATGTGCCAAAGCAGACAGATTAGCCCATGGCCATTGGAAGGACAATCTTCCGGGTACTGTTTTCTACTTCTGTAGGAACAAGAAGAAAGGGACACGACAGTGGCTTCAAGTAGAATTTGTTCCAAAAAATGAAGGTCCCCACTGCTTGCTTCCACTCTTTTGACTTAGCAATCTTGCCATTGTTTCTCCAAGAGCAGCACACAGGTCATGTGTCTCAGAATTACCTGGGGTGGTATTACAACTGTGGGTCCCTTAGCCCCATTACTACCTCTCCCGACTGCCCAAGCCCCAAGTTAATTACTTTACTGGAGTTGGAATTAATGTGCTTAATAAAGGTCCTTCTGAACTGGAAATTCAATGATTCTGTCAAGAAAGGAGGATAACACCTTCTCTGAGAGGCAAGTGTTAAAAGTACATGGTTAACAAGATGAGAAAGAAGCTTGCCAGGTGAGAAGAGGGAAGAGTAAACTTGACTCAACTACACAGATCTCTTGCTTCAGTTAGCTAATGGCGCCAGCCTCTCAGTGAATAAGACACAGAACCAGGCTATTTTGGGGAATGACTGGGGAGTGACTGTGGAAGTGGCAAAAAGTGACTGCAAAAAGAAAAGGGAGGTACTGTGGCAACTCTTGAGGTCAGCTCCTCACCCCACCAAAGTTCTCAGAAGAGCTCAGCTCTGAGAAACAAGCTGAGTGGACAGATTGGGAAAACGTGCATTTATCTCCCTAAGAACTCGCTGCCAGAGTATTCTACATGAGGCAGGCAGATGTGGCTATGCAGGTATCCCTTAGTGTCCCAATAGCAGCCCAGTGAGAACCAGAGGGATGCATTCCCTCATTCTTTAGCAAATCTGAAAAGAAGAATGTATTCATTTTCTATTACAATTTCAACAAATTACCATAAAGTCAGTGACTTAAAACAACAGAACTTTATTCTCCAGCAGTTCTTGGAGATGGATGTCTGTAAGGAATCTTATGAGGTTAAGATCAACATGTTGATAGGGCTGAATCCTTCTGGAGGCTCCAGGGGAACATCCATTCCTGCCTCTTCAAGCTTCCAGTGGCTGCCAGCATTGCTTGGCTTGTGGCCACATCACTGTAATGTCTGCTACCATCATCCAATTGACTTCTCCTCTTCTGTATTCAAATGTCTCTGTGCCTCCCTATTATAAGGATACTTGTGGTTACTTTTAGGGCCCACCCAGATAATCCAGGATAATGCTCCCTTTTCAGGGTTCTTGGTGTAATCATATCTTCGAAATTCGTTTTGCTATACAAGGTAACATTTGCAGGTTCCAAGAGTTCACATGCAAATATCTTTGGGTGCCATTACTCAGCCCTCCACAACCAGGTTTGGGGGATGTGATGTCTGCTGAATGGACTTGTTGGGGGTGGCACTAGTATAGTATAAGCAATTCTTAGGAAGCTTTTCCAGTCTGCAAGAGCTTGCCCCTCTGCCATCTATGGAAGAGCCCATTCAGGCAGCTGAACTGGCCCCATTTAATCTCATAGTCTAGAATCTTTATAAGCCTCAGAATCAAACGCATGAAGGTGACAGTATTTGCAGCTTAACTCCTAGGAGTGGAGTCAGGAAGGAACACCCCACCTCCATCCTCACCATTCGTTCATGCTGTCCATGTTAAAATTTCTTTTGTTCCAGACACACGTGGCATGGGACGTGGGTTAAAAGGGGAAATGAGGTTGCTAGCCTACTTCACGAATCAGTGAAGAATGCTGCCAAAGTTAAAGCTGTTGACTCAGAGTTTCTCCCACTGTTGCTTGTCTTCTGAAGTGGAGCTTAATTTGACAGCAATTCTAGGAAGGGGTAAAGAAAAAAATCTGCAAGTTTTCAATGGATGCTCAGAGATGGATCTTTCTTTCTATGTGCATGTGCATGAAGGAGATAGCTTAAGACAGTCTGACTTTGTGGTCAGAGTAGGTATTTAATTATGGGGTTTCCTGTATTTTACGTATGCCTGCGAGAAGAATTCTTTGTAAATCAATGACACTAGCCATATGAAAAAATTAGTGATTCTTTCAACTGAATTCCCACAAAGTAAAAGAGTCTAGTCTAAACACATTTTCTGAAGTTTTGACTCTACATCATGTTGAAAACTTCAATGGATATTAGGACAGTTCAACCCTTGCTGCCTCACCATAGGCCAAAATATGAGATGAAACATTTTAAGGAGTCTCCTAGGATGCAGTTCCCTAAGTCCCAACATTTTCCGTTTCACATCTGGCTCTGGAATGCATTGGTTCCAGTACTTCACCCTAGAGGATCTTTCTGCTAAATATCATAGGTAACAGTGAGCACTGATGATCTTGTTACTCCTTTCTCTCTTCTGTCTAACCCAGAATCCTCTGCAAGGGATTTTTTTTTCCCCCAGCACATTCTCTCTTTCTCCCAAAAAGCTGCAGCCTGTCTTCTATTCCAGATCTTCCTCCCTTAGCAAAAACTTTTGGGCCTGGGGTATTTACTTGCACAATCAAATGGCCTTATTTGGTTAGTACCAGAAACCCACACTGTAGGATTTCTTGGTAGATTTTTTTTTTCTTGGAATCAGCAGCTTTTAGAATTAAACTATTTGAACAAAGTTAGAATAGGAAAAGCTGAGAGGTGGCATAATCCCTTAGTGGTATTGACAAGGAAAAAACAGATATTCTTGGTTGAAGAGGAATAGATGTTTAGCAAGACTAGCTTCTTGCTAGTCAGATAAACCATCCTGCAATGCATAATTCCCTAGGAAAACCACCTGAGGGGAAATGAATTGGAGAGACCAACTCCACCCCTCCAAACTCCTTGACCTTAACCATGAAATCTCTTCAGAATGGCCCCAGCAGTCCAAAAGGCAAATGGCATGAGCATTTTTCAAATCTATATGCGCATTTCACCTGCCAACAGAGCTATTAGAATTTAATAGGCTCATACCCGATGCTCAAGCGTTTTGCAACACCTATTACAAGGGGTGTTTTCAAAACTAACTTTTCCCCAACCAAAAGCAAAGAAAAGCAACCCATAAGAGAAACAGGAAATGAGCTGCACGGGTTTGACTTAAGTGACGTAGGGTAGAAGCTCTGAATTGTTGCTGGCGTCATTTAATGGAATTCAGTCTCTGAAAGTCTATTGCCCTGCACAAAGAAAAGCCTGTTCAGGCCTCCTCTGGGCACTATTAAGTCTAAACCTGGATTATGGGGGACATGGATGGAGACACACGCCCTGGTCGCCCAATTTATAGTGACTCCTGGCACCTGGAGGCACCAGCCTTCAACTTCACTCACAGCGTGATCCTGAAGCCAACAATTAATGTTCACACCAACAAGGGAGTTGAGGCTTAGGAAACTGCAACTACTTGCCCAAAGTAAATGGCAAAGTTGGGATTTGAGCACAGGCTGTCTGCGTCCTTTCCTTTGCAAAGGTCTAAAGATAAGTTGGACTGTGTGATCACTGAGGTGCCTGCTGGCTCTGTTTCTCTATGATGCTTACAATTTAAGAAGTGCTGCTTAATTTTGGTTTAGTTACAATTTCTCCCTCTAGAATTTTTTTTTTCTGTACCATTTCTGCATTCCAAAATGTGCACTCTCTGCCCCTCTCTCTGTCTGTCCCTCTCTGTCTCTCTCTCTCTCTCTTTCTTTCTCCTCATTGGTGACTCCCCTTAGACCTTAAGTTAAGCATTTATGCAGAAATAAGCCCACCATTCACAGGATGGAAAAGAGAGAAGACTTGGTGACTCTTGCTTTTGCCTTCTTGCCCAACGTCTTTGCGTCCAGTATCTCTTCTCAACCTCCCAGTGACTCCATGGGGTGGGTCCTATTGTTATCCTTGTCTCACAGGTGAAGAAACTGACGATTCCAGACACTGCATGACTAATCAATGGCAGAGGCAGGGTTTGAACCCCATTCTCTGTGACTGGCCACCCTCCTCCTTTCATCTCCACTGCTCTGCCTTTCTGGCTCTGAGTAGAGGAGAGTTAGGTGTGCACCCTCCCTGACTTGGCGACCAGATCCTGTCCCAGTGCAGCGTGTTTGTGCCGGGTTCCTCCTGGCCAGCTGCTGTGCCACGAGATGTTAGTTCATTTGGCCGCCCGTCTTCATGGGGAGACCCCAGAGCACAATGGCACCCTCTGTGCAGTGGGTGTGGCAGTTCCAAAACACAGCTATCCCTGACCAGATTGACACAGCCCTTCTGTGAATTTACAACAAACATTACAAGGCTTTGGTTGCATATACTGGACAGAGAGCCAGGGTATCAGTCACACCCCCAACAGCCCCGGCCACCTCTGCTACATTCGGTGCTTGAGCTGCCCCAAGAATGCAGAAGGACTGGGCTTCCCTCATCCCACTGTGAATGACCTCCATGATGCAGGCCAGGCGAACTAAGATGCCACACTGGGGTAGCAGGCCCTGCACTTTCGTCTCCAGCTCAAAGGAAACCCAGAGCATGTTACCTGGGCCGGGTGCCAGGAGGACTGCACCGCCAAGCCTCAAGGTCACAGAGACCTCCAAGGCTCACTTGTGACCTACGTTCAAGTGAAGGTCAAGAGGTTAGCTGATGTGACTGGGATAAACAGCAGTGGCCAAACGACTTGGGATTTATATTTTATCATAAGCTCATACGACCACTCATAGAACAAATGAATTTTTTAATACATTTTATGCTTATCTTGTGAATAATTCAATTCCACAGTTGTATCTTTTGTAATAAAAGCACTATATGTTATCGGAGATCAGCAAACTTTTTCTATAAAGGGCTAGTTAGTTAACATATGAGGTTTTATGGGCTGCACACAGCCTCTCTAGAATGTTCTTTGTTTTTCCTTTTTTTTTTTAAAAAAAAGTCCTTTTAAAATATAAAAACCATTCTTAGCTCACAGGCTGTACAAAAACAGGCTGTAACACATTTGGCCTGCAAGCCATAGTTTGCCATTCCCTAAATTCAAATACGTAAAATATATTACAACTTTTGTGATTCTATTCCATGATAGCTTAATTTTTTTTTTAAATGGTTGCCTCAAAAATGATGTTCATGGCTAGGGTTGAGTCCACTCTGGCCAGATCCCATGGAAAAGGGCTCATCGTTCATCTTCAGTCTGTCTTCTCCGTCAAGGCTTTACACTCCATGGAAATATAAAGTGATCAGCAGGAGGAAGATTCAGAAAGAAATGCAGCAACATTAAGCTATAAGTTTTCTTACTGCCTTTGGGTGAAGCTTTGGAAATCACTGATTTTTCTGTGTAGGTTTCCCCATCTGTCCGATGGGTATAGTAACATGGGCATAGATCCTGGGTAGGAACCAGCAGGTCTCTGCTATTCCTGTGGTCTTGCACATTTCTCCTCAGAAACTACAAGTTCTGAGACTGCTTTCTATGCTGCAGTTTCTTGGGGAAAGAAACTGACTATTTCCTCTGGCAACAGCAGGAAGTTATTGAGGAGAAGGTGAGTAATACCAGGTCAGCAAACTTCTTCGGAGTCTGAGGAATGGCATCGGGTTGGTGCCTCCTGCATGCATGGAGCTCTGCGCATTGTGCAGTGGCCTGACGTGACCCTGGGTGACCCGTGACTGCAGCAGGTTCCCCTGTGCACTGACCTCTCTCCTCTCAGCTGAGGGAGGGCATTAGAGCCAACCTCATCACTGAGGTGGCAAAGAATCCCAGAAGGCCTCGTCCAGCTGCCACGGCTCCTCCAGCCTCCCAGGTGGACGCACAACAGGGCTGCACCCTCAGGAAGGCAGCAAGCCCCCTGCAAAGCAGTGGCCTCTGACCTGGGATGCAGCAGACGTGGGTTCAAGTCCCTGCTCCCCCACCCATCAACGTGTTATCTTGGGAGATGCCTCCATCTCTCTGAACCTCATTGGCTAAAATGAGGGTTTTGAACTAAATGATCTCTAAGATGCTTCTGCCTCTAACTTCCTAAATCCCCTCCCCTGCCCAGCAGTTACCCTTAATTCCTATTTCCAAGTGAGAATAAAGGGCAGAAAATGTGACCATGTGCACATTCTCTGCTCCCTAACCCCCTCAACAATCAGCGCCTTCTCTCACGATTCTTCCCCAATTTCATAAAAACGAAGTGAAATGTAGGTTTTTCTGTGGCTAGGTGCCCCCTTCTGCCCCAATTCTATTCTGTCCTACCTCTCCCAGGATCAGAATCCACCCGTTATTTTCTCCCGCCCACAACTCCACCCTCCCTCTCTGTCTGTACCCTTTTCTAGTGTGGAAATGCATCCCAGGGGCCCCATCCTAAAACCACCACCACAGCACACCCTCCCTCACCACTGGCTCTCCCTCAGCTGATGATCAAGAGCCACCTCTAGCAGGTCTGGTGCATGGCTCTGGACAGCTGTGCCCCCAAAGCCCAGGGTCCCTTCCTCTGCTGTGAGCAGAGGCCTCTGTGCAGAGCCCCTATGGAGCGTGCTTGTCCCACCAGCTCACCACACCTATGCAGAGACACATGACCAGAAGGACCCGGTGTCCGTCATTTCTGTCTTGCTCAGAACCTGCCAAGGTGCTCCACACACAGTAGACTCAATGTCCTGTGTGCCAAAATATCGGGAAAGAAACAGCACTGGGGAAAGAGGAAGAAACAGTCACTTCTGGGAAGCCACACCCTGCCTAGGCTTAAATGCAGGCTCCAAATGCTCCTGCTTGATTCCCAAAGGAACTCGGCTCTTTAGTTTTCATCTATTGGGAAATCTGTTGCCAACCCAAAATGCAGGACATGATAGAAAGGGAGACTTAAATTATTCTTTTCTTTTCTGGTCAGTTTCCTCTTTCTCTTCCTTCTTAAAAAAAAAAATAGTAATGGGGGGGCACTTGAGAAGCTGGGATTTTAAACCTCCCCAGAGGTCAAACAAATTGCATTTTTGCTACAAAGGGCGAGAGGAGGCGGGGGCGGGGGGGCAGATGGTAAATTGGCTGCCGGGAGACCCTTTGGTGACGTCTTTCTCAGGACCCCAGCTGGCAAAACTGCTGCAGCACGAGGGGCAGCCCCTCTGGTGGGCAGATCCAATCGCAAGTAGAGAAACAAGGCGTGCCAGCAGGAGCCTCACCGGCCGGGAAATTATTTCCTAATAAAACTACAAAGGGAAGGACGATAACTGGGCACTGCTGACAAGTATTGTTGTCTTGTATCAAAATCTCTTTATAAACCTGTTTGAAGAACAGAGCTCGGCTTCTCTTTGAAGTCCCAGTTCAAAGCCGTTGACTTGCAGGGTTCCCAGCCACAGTGGGGGATGGCAAGGGAAAGAGAAGTCAGAAGGAACTTGGCAAACTCTCTGTGCAAATAAATACCTCGGCACTCTGAGGACAATTTTTTGGTTCGAGTTCCTGTTGAGCTCCTAATTATCAATAACAACTGAGCCCCCGCCTCTGTGCTGGGCACTTCCTGCCAACTATCTTTTGACATTCCCAGAGGCAGGAGCATGCATCCTTGAAGGCACTTCTCCTCAAGGGTGGGCACTATTAAGGGAGAGGGAGTGTAGCCCACAGCCAGAGCAGGGAGTGGCAGTCCTGACTAAGGATAACCCCCATTCCGGAGCTCCCAGCCATGCTGTGTCCCCAACAGCTTGGTGCGTCTCATCGGTCCATAACTCTGAGCTCTCTGTATCAGATGCCATGCTCTTCACCTCCCCTCCACATCTGTCTCCTCTCATCTTTATCTACCACCTTCTCCCCAGTCCCTCTCTCCAAAAACAGGTTCATTTGCTCACATGTAGTGGTTTTCAAAGCGTGGTCCCTGGCCCAGCAGCAACTGCATCACTTGGGAAGTTGTTGGAAATGCACGTTCTCAGGCCCCACCCCCCAGACCTAGTGAGTCACAATCTCTAGAGAGGGTAGGGCGGCCATGTGATCTGTGTTATCAGAAGTCCTCCAGGGGATTCTGAGGTTTGAGAATCACTGCTCCAAATCCACGCTTAACAAAAAAAGCTGGCCTGAAGCCGGTGTTGTTTTTTCTAAGATCACAGTATTGGAGTCAGTAGCTAGTTGTTTATACAGGAATGGGTGTCTCAGCAGTAACAGCACGATTCCAGCGCTTAATTCAGCTGACGTTTAAAAAGATTAATAACTATCATCAGGAGTGTAAGGGGGAAATGTTTTCTTTGAGGAAGGAGGCCTCTGCCTACCCACCCTCCCCTAGGTAGGATGTCTCCTTGTGAACACACTAGGCCTGATAAAAAGGCTCAAGGGTTTATTTTACAACACAAGGTCCTTGGCTTTCTGACCCTTGGAACTGTCAACGCTTACCTCTAGAACTAGCTGCGAGATCTCTCACAGGGAATACGTGAGACAAAAAATAAAGTGAGTCCTCTTGTCTCTCAAGGAGATAAAAGAAGTTTTCAATGTTTTGTCTTTTGGGTATAAATGGGTGTGAAATCCTGTCCACACTTGATAGTTGCTTTTGTGTTCCTTTACATGCTTGTAATTCCGACCATGCCTATCTAATATTAAAATAACATTCTCTCTTCCATATTGGCTTGAAGGGGAACTGGTTGGCAGGGTTGTTTTGCTTTTCTAATACAAGGGCAAGGGTTGGTCAATACTCCACACAGTTCTTTTGTCTCGTCATCTAAACCAAGTTGGGGGACACTGGCTGAAGGTAACCGTCCTCAAACATCTTTCCTCCCAGATGAACACCTCACAGACCTCACACCAGTGGGTACACCTAGTATGGGTCTCCTACATACCCAGCTTATACAGCTTTTCCCCTCACCCTCCATTTGCCTTCCTCTATTATGTTTTTCTTCTATGCCTTTACTGCCACCGGACACATTACATATAGAGACACAGAGGTGTTTGTTTATTGTCCATTTCCCATATTTAGCATGTCAGCTTCATGAGCCAGCACTGTGGTCTGTTTATTGCCCTTCCCTCCAAACCCTGAGCTGGCACATCGCAGGCACTGACCTCTTCCCAGATAAAGTCCCTCTTCTCCCTGCCTGCAAAGCCCACGCCCTTCCCATTCTGGAAGGGCAGCCCCAGACCACCGTGTTCTTAATCTCCTCTGAAACAAAACAGCTTGCCAAACCAAAAGCTGCTCAGTGTGAAGAGTGTTCCTCGGGCCTGTGACATTAGAATGCTACCCATCATAAAGTCATCCGGCCACCAGCTTATTGCATATGTAGCTTTCTGACTCATAAAAATATCACCTTACACGGTAACTCGTGAACTCGCCGCCAAGGGAGCGGAGGCCGCAGCTTTGGGGCTGCCAGAGAGATGCGGTGGGGAGAAAGAGAAGGCAGGGCGTGGAGACAGGTATCTGTCGGCACGCCCTTTGACAGAGAATCCTAGAACCAATGCTCTGCCTCATGCCATGCAAATGAGATGCTGATGAGGTCATTGCATTCTGCCAGATGATTATCTCTGACATTTTATTCATAATAATTATAGAGCCTTTCCACCTTCAAAGTGCTTTGCAAACAATAATTAATTAATTAACACTCATAACACCCCGGTGAGGTAGCTTAGTATTACTAATTTATCTCTACAGCATATTATTATCCACCGTTTCCTTGCGCTCCACAAAAAGGGCTCTGGAGCTTCTGTGCGCAGCCAGTTCTCCACCTGCCTTATGTGGAGTGAGGCTGTGGATTTTGTTTGTCCTAGTCCCAACATAACCCAACACCTTTTCTTAACTCAAATCTCAGCCTCCCTCCTGCACTCCTTCTCACTCCTTCTTCTTCCTGCTGTATTTGTCCCACCTCCATCTTTGTCTTTTTTTTTTTTTTTTTTTTTTTTAAAGACAGAGTCTCGCACTGATGCCCGGGCTGGAGTATAATCGTGCAATCTCGGCTCACTGCAACCTCCGTCTCCCAGGTTCAAGTGATTCCCCTGCCTCAACCTCCCAAGTAGCTGGGTTTAGGGTCGCCCGCCACTACACTAGGCTAATTTTTTGTATTTTTAGTAAAGATGGGGTTTCACCATGTTGACCAGGCTGGTCTCGAACTCCTGACCTCGTGACCCTCCTGCCTTGGCCTCCCAAAGTGCTGGGATTACAGGCGTGAGCCACCGCACCCGGCCACCTTTTAAAAAATTCTAGCGCAAGACTGTTTTTAACCCCTTTCCTCTCCTGTCCTTGGCTCTGTTTCCTTTCCATCTCCACAATTCCATCTCCCGCTTTGCTCACCATTCATTCCCTGGTTATTTGGGTTTTAAAGATGCAAATTCGACTTCTCTGAGGGGCGCTTAAAGGAAGGGCATCATTGAACTCCTCTCTCCTGCCCCACTCCTCATTTTTATCTCCTTTCCTTGTTGGCTCATAGTGCCCATCCCTTTCTGGTTCTGCACCCCACAGCCCCTCCCTTTGTTCACTCACAGGTCCCACACCCACCCATCACTGAGGACCCACTAGGCGCTGGCCTCTGGGCTTAGTGTGAGGGTGGGTGGAGGGTTGGTAAAGATAAATGACAACCCAAGCTTCCTCTTCTTTGTGGGGTGCCATAGAAAGATCTGAGAAGCTCTAGGGGATTTCAGAGGCAGGGTTCATTGTAATTCTGCCCAGGAGTAGGGAAAGGGGAGGGGTTACAGAAATCTTCACAAAAGTGAGGACACTTGAAAGACAAGTGGGGTTTTGGGCAGAAAAGAGAGGAGGAGCATCCCAGATGTAGAAAACAGCATGAACAAGGGAAAAGAGAGGAACAGCATGAACTAGGGAATGTGAGTGTGGGCTTGGATCACTCAGATAACCCGGCCTCTGATTTCACTTCCAGCTGTCCCCAAGCAGGTACTCCATTACCACCCATTAGAAGGGAGAGGAAAGTGGGGAGAGAGGAAGAAGGAGGAGGGAGGGGTAAGGCGGAGGGGAGGGGAATGAATGCCACCAGTAGGGAGGGGGCAAGGATTTTACCAGTGATAGAGAGAGAGAGCAGGGACAACCCACAACACATGGCAGGTGGTGTTTCTTTCCAAAAATCCCCCCTCAACACCCTTGCCCACCTCTGCCAAAGTCCCTTGGGCACCAACCCCAGGTTATTCTTTTCCTGGGTTCCACAGCCTGCAAGGCCCAAATCCCCAGCCCTGTGAATTTCCCAGGCCCACTCCACTCCTCCTTTTCTAGGGCATCCTCTCACTCTGTCACACTCACTGACTTCTGGGGTGCAGGTGCCCCACAAACAAAAAGAGCTCCAGGCACCAGGATCTTAGCACTCTGGGAGCAGTCATCATCGGTATCAAATAATTTCTTCCTACCACAAATAACTTTTCAAATCCTATTTGTGGAATTACAAATAGCCTGGTGTGTGTGTGTGTGTGTGTGTGTGTGTGTGTGTGTGTGTGTGTGTGTGTGTGTGTGTGTGTGTGTGTGTGTGTGTGTGTGTGTGTGTGTGTGTGTGTGTGTGTGTGTGTGTGTGTGCGCGCGCGCCTAGAGGAGAGTGAACCCTAAGTATCATGCTAAGCAGTTTGGACTGGTTTCTTGTTCGTTTCCTGGGGCCGCTGTAAGAAGGCAACACAGACTGGCTGGCCTAAAGGAAAAGAAATTGAGTGTCTCACAGTTCTGGAGGCTCAAAGTCCAAAATCAAGATGTAGGCAGGGTTGTTGGCCCCTTTGGAGGGTTCTGCAGGATACTCTGGTCCATGTCTCTGTTTGGCTTCTGCTGGCAGCAGGCAACTCGTACAATTCCTTGGCTTGGAGATGCTTCACCCCAATCTCTGCCTCCACCTTCCTGCGGCCCCTCCCCAGGCCTGTGTCTTCACGTGGCCTTCCTCCTATAAGGACCTTCCTATTGGATCAGAGTCCTGCCCTCCTCCATAGGACCTCACCTTCACGGATGGCATCGGCAAAGACTCTATTTCCAAATAAGGCCACATTCTGAGCTACTCGGGGTTAGGACTTCAATGCAACTTTTGCCAGGGCAATGTTCAACCCATAACAAGGATCGCTACCAGGTTTCTAAGTAAGTCAGGGAGTTGACTGAGATCCACAGCTCGTCAGGAAGGCATCTGCAGCAGCAGCAGTGTGGAGACAGATGGGATGTCAGAGAGACTGGACAGAGACCACCAGGAGGGCTGTGGGGACTGCTTTAGTTTCCTCAAAAGCATCTGCATGAATTCAATCCCCCTACCCAAACCTATCTCATCTCCTTTCATCTCATCTCGCACATGTCATACTCCAGCACAATTCTAAACGTCTTAACAGTAACAGCAACAGTTAATATGTATTGTGTGCTTACTGTATTCTAGGTGCCATGCCAAGTCCCTCAGGAATAGCGTCCCATGTAATCCCCATCATTACTTCTTGGAATAGATGTTTAGTTAATAAACACAGCATCAACTCTGTGCCAGATGTCATTCTAAGTGCTTTTAAAAGATAAATTCATTGAATCCTCGTAACAGTCCAGTGAGATGATACTATCAACATCCTGATTTTAGAGACACGATAACAAAGTTTAAATAACTTGTCAGAGCTGGACTTCAAACCGAGGCAGTGAGATCTTTGAGTCTGCCCAACCCACGGAAGCACTATTCTGCCTCCATAAACAGCAATAGACGGACCTCGGAAGGGTAGGTTTCAGGGCATAGAAATGAATCTCTGCTCATAAAAGAAACAGAACGGGGATGGGGGGTATGGATGAATGGCAATGCTTGGGGAAAGATCTGTGTGTGATGCTCACTCTTTCTCCCTATTAGGGCTATGAGATAAGAGCAGAGATTCTCAAAACAACAGAATGGTCAAGCACACAGAGATGATGTGCCACAGATGGCTGAGCTGCCCCTGGGGTCTGGAAAGGAGACAGGTGATGCTAACTCTCATGCTCCCAGGGAGCTGGGAGAGTAGGGGGCTTCTGAGACAGGCAGAAGCTGTTCCTCTTCTGCAGGCACAGTCCCAGGCAGGGCTCAGCCTCTGGACTCAAACCCATCTTCTGCACAGCTGCCAGGGTGATCTTGTGGGAACACCCATCTGATTATGTCACCATCCCCCAGCCACCACCAAGAATACTCAATGGTTCCCATCACCTAACAGATAAAATCTAAACCAGGCTGATCCCTCCCCTTTACTCGCCATCCCACCTAATGTTCTAAACTCCAGCCACGCTGTTCAGATGCACCCAGGGTGCTCTGCTGGCTGGGTGTGTGTGCAGGTGGATGTTAAGTGTGAAAACACACATGTGTGTATGTGCGTGCTCATCTTTCCCTTGCCCCCTTCCGACCTCCCCAGTCCCACCCTCTGTTTCCACACTCCCTCCACCTCTTTCCTGCCAGCCCATCCATTGGGTCTCAGTCACTTGGCACCTACCAGTAAAGCCCTCCATGACTGCCCCCAAGCTGACTTAGATCTACCTCCATCTTTGCTCCTGGCACTCTTGGGGCCAAACTCTATAGCTTGTGAGTCATGATAAAATACACATGGCGTAAAACTAACCATCGTAGCTGTTGTTGAGTATGCAGTTCAGCAGGATAAGTACATTCCCATCGTTATGCCATCTCCAGAACTCTTTGCATCTTGCCACATGGAAACTCTGCATCCACCAAACTCTAACCCCCAGTGCCCCCCCTCCCCCAGCCCCTGGAAACCACCAGTCTACTTTCTATCTCTATGAATTTGACTGTATCTCCACCACCTCCTGTTTTAAATTGTGTCAGAGTTGTGTCATGGGTATAATATCAGAGTCCATTTTTCCATATTTTTATTTTAAACAATCTTAGATCCCACTCTGATCTCCCACCCTTCTGGGGCAGCAGACATCCCTGCACCATCATTAACAAGCCTACTGGCCCAGGGGAACTGTGCAGATCACCAAAGAGCTGGAGAGCCCCCTCCACTCACTGGCCATTGTCAGTCCTTTCTGGTCCCCAGAGTCCGGCATGGTCCCAGCCCACATGGGCCTCAGGGCCAGTGGCCTCTCTGCCTCAGGTTCACATCTAGGGAGTCTGGGGTGAAGCTGGAACCCCCAGTGCCTCCCCAGCCTCTCCAGGGCTGCTACACCCACACCTTTGTGACCTTTCCAAGAGGCCTCACCTTTCTGTCCTCCTCCCTCCCTTCCTTGGTCACCCTCAAAGCCCTCATGCTCAGCTTCGTTTCCCGGGAGTCACCTCTCTTCCACCCTGCTGCCCTCAGAGCCTGCTGACATCATTTTTTTCAAAGAGCTTGGGACTTCTACAAAAGCCTTTGACTTCAAACAGCTTCTGTTTCCAGCCCTGAAAATATCCCAAAGCAAAGACAGGCAAAGGGCCTGTCTACCTGTTGGTCACAGGGAACGTAAAAATAGAGCAAATTACAAAACAATAACTCAAAATATTATTCTGCCATATTGATATGTTTTTATACTCTTCTCCCTACTGGACTGGAAATAGCTTTACAACTGAGTGATGTCTCTGCTTTATATCTCTAACACCTCTACAATCGAGTAGCTTCTCAATAAATGTGATAGATGTGTATGAACAAATGCATGAATTAATGTAACTCAGGTTTTTCAGCCACAGATGTCTCCCCTTTCATACATACACAGGTACACAGAGGACCCACTCTGGAGCTCAGGCAGGGGATATTGGAAGCGTAATCCTACTAACTATAATATTTATTTTACACTTAGATTTTCCTGACTAAAAAAGTATACACAATTCAAGAATTTACAATAATAGAAGAATCTACTTTATTTCAATATCTTAGTTTGTGGGGAGAAAGAAAAGGCAGAGATACCCTATGGTCTTCTGGCTCTGCAAGGCAGCCTAAACTCACTGCTCCCATGATATGGCTTAGAATTAGTTCTCTGCAACCTGGAAGTAACCTGGAAATGGGAGCAGAACTCACATGTTCTTCCTATGGGGCCATGCTCCGGGAAAGAGTAATAAGAGACAGAGGAGAGAATGAATTCGTAAGTAAAGGATTTCACGTCCAGATTGGGAGAAAAAGCCGCAGAAGCACAAGGGCATCAGGCTACACCACAGCCAATGAAGACCTGCTGTTTGCTGTGCCCAGCTGGGAGACTGGGAAGCCACAGTGTTCTGGGAACCCGGGCCAGTTCTGATAGAAAGAAAGCTCCACCATGCTGCTGGGCTCCGTGGAGAAACTGAGCTCCTGCAGCGGAGCAGCGTCCAGACGGGACTTTCCAGCCAGCCATCTGTAATGGCCAGCCCTAATAACTGACCCCTGATTCATCTTCTCCTATTCACTTCAAAGGACACCCCATGAGGGAAAGAGACAAAAGGCCGTCGAGGGGACTTGGGGGAAGGGAGGGAACTGGCTAAATAATTAGCCCTGCAACCTTCAAAGTCCTCTATAATCATTAATTAATCCACCCAACTGGGATCGGTGGGCAGATGGGCGCTCACCGCCCGCCCTGACACGCCCACTGCTAAATGGAGCCTGGGGGTTGAGCAAATGCACACAGGAGCAGAGGGGCCACCTGAGGGGAGAGGGACCAAGCCCACAGGGCTCTGGCTTTGAGATTTGCCATGAATAAAAATCTACGGATAACCTAAGAGAGGTGGCACAAAAGAACCAGGAAGCTTTTGAGACAGAATCCACCCTAAGGCCGGGGGAAATAAGAGCAGTGGGTGGGCTTCTACTCCAAAGGCCAGGTATTAAAGGGTCAGGGTTCTGAAGCTGCAAAGAGACTGCCCCCACGTGAGTATATCTGAACCCTTGCCGTGGGTAACCCCTCCTGAGAACTACCTCCTGAGACCATGAAGACCACTGCCCGGATCCCACCAGCAGAGGTAATGGCAGCAGCTACAGCCCTGAGCAGAATCCCTGAAGACACCCAGGGCAGATGTGCAGGATGGGGGACCCATGTTCAAATCACAGGGCTTCGAAGACCCACTGCATGCTTTACTATGGATCCCGTCACTGTGAACTTGGCTGTCTGGGGAGATTTAAAATTGTTCCATCTACACCTTTTTGACTAGGTCTCCCATCCACCAATGTGCAGTTTGTGCAATATGATAAACTAAAATAAGAATGCAGTTTAAGATTTATTACCCAAAAATGAGCTCACACTTCCCAATTCTTTATTTCTATCAATGGTTAGGAAGGAAAATGAGCCGTGAGATCAAGATGTCACCGGGGAGACAAACCACTGATTTCTCAAGATGCACAAGTGGTTGGTTATTCACCCCAACAAATTCACAGAAATGCCTGACCCTGGGGCATGCATTTCCCAAACTCAATTTCAATGTCTTAAAACTATTTGGACTTGAGGATAGTAACTCATGCTAGCAAAACTTGTAAGAAACTGGTATGTAACAACACAATGAATTAACGTTACGATTATGATCACGGCTGAAGACTTACTGTGGGTCAGGCATTCAGCAGGACACTTTTCTGCATTATGTGTGATTTTCCTTATTTCTCATGCCTACCCATACCTATGAGATGGTGACTCTTCTCGTCCTCATTTTTCAGAGGTGGAAGCTGAGCTTCAGGTCTCACATATTGTAAATGGCAGAGACATTTTTCAAACTCAGGAACTTCTCCATTTATGTTTTGGCCATTCCTCTGTGTTGCCAAGACAAGCATGAGTGCCAAGCCATCGACAAAAGCCCTACCCTATGCGTTCTCTGCACAGGCAGATTTTCGGAAGGGTGCTCACTGAGGCTGGAATCCAAACGAGGGGAGCACTGTGATGTGAGTCTCTCAGGGCCTCCCTTGGTGGCTGGATGTACCTGCCAGGCCATCCCTCTCACAGCACCTTCCCTCTCAAGCCCAGGGGGTCCTGTCCAGGCTGCTTTGGGATGCTCCCTGTTCTGTTTCCCTGATGCAGGCTGGAAAATCCCCAACATATCCATGTGCAACCCTTAAGTTCCACTAGGTGCTGGCTTTCTGTCTCTTTGAGGAGACTTTGAAAATCTGTGTTCTAATCTAATCTGTGCTCAAAAGGTGGGAAATAGTGGATGATTCCACTTATATGAGGTCCATAGCAATAGACCAATTCATATAGAGAGAGAACAGAATAGAGGTTACCAGAGACTGGGAGGAGAAGAGAATAGGGACTTGTTGTTTAATGGGTACAGAGTTTCTACTGGGGATGATGAAAAAGTTTTATATATATATATATATATATATATATAAAGATATATATATAAATATAGATAGATAGATATAGATAGATAGATATAGATATAGATAGATAGATAGATATAGATAGCAGTGATGGTTACCCAGCATTGTGAATGGATTTAATGCTACTGAACTGTGCCTTTATGAATGCTTAAAATCATACATCTTATGATATTTTTACCATAATAAAAAGACAAATAAATCACATCTGATATATGCTGCAACACAGATGAACCTTAAAGACATCATGCTAGGTGAAATAAGCCAGACACAGAAGGACAAATACTGTGTGACTGCACTTATGTGAAACAACTAGAGTGGTCATATATTTCTAGAGACAGAACATGGAATGGTGGTTGCCAGGGGCTGGGGGAAGAAGAGAATGAGGAGTTGGTGTTTAATAGGTATAGAGTTTCAGTTAAGGATGATGAAAAAATACCCAGAGCTGGATGGTGGTGATGGTTGCACAAGGTTATGATTGTGCTTAATGTCACTGAAATGTACATTTTAAATGGTTAAAATGGTAAATTTTATGTTATGTATATTTTACTCCAATGGACAATTTTTAATAAATGAGGAAGAAGGTGTTTTGCCCCGCATACCCTCTAAAAAGAGTCTCCTTCGTAACGGGGGCTCAGGAGTCCCAAAGCTGAGACACAGCGAGTCCCCTCCACAGGCTTCCAGCTGCTGGAGGGGTACCTCACAGTTCTGAGGATGTAACTAGGCAGGACACAGAGCTGAGGAGGGGTAGGTTCTTTTGGGATTCCCAGATGCCTCCCAGTGTCTCCACAGGATTGGCTGTGTGTGGCGTCCCTCTGCCCAGGACTACTACCTCTGTTTTCCTGCCTCAGCCAGCGAGCTAAGGAGCTGTGTCATTGGTGGCTGTCGGGGTCCTGCTCTGGGCTACTCTGGTGGCTGTCGGGGTCCTGCTCTGGGCTTCTGTTTTCCTGGCTCAGCCAGCGAGCTAAGGAGCTGTGTCATTGGTGGCTGTCAGGGTCCTGCTCTGGGCTACTCTGGTGGCTGTCGGGGTCCTGCTCTGGGCTACTTGACAGCTCCAGAAGTGTCCATTTGCTTCCATTACCAATATCCCTGCTTTTAGAAAACTCAATATTCCTAATGCTCAATTCACAAACAGAGAAGTCATGATTCCAATACTCCAGGGTTTCAAAAAAAAAAAAAAATCAGACATATTGATAAAGAGATAATACATATTTTTCAAATGTCCACATTCCATTTCTCAAGAGCATGCATTTCTCCTAAAGTAAGATGCACTGACACTTCTCCCAGAGCTCCAAGGACAATAGTCACTGCCACTTTTCCAGCCCAGAGCACTCAGCAGGCCACCCTCACATCCCTCCCTCTACTGGGTGACTTGCAGACTCTGAGCCTCCTCCAGGACCTTTGGAACTACCTGGCTTCCCCTCTGGGAGCAGCTCTCAAAGCAGGGTCCCCCAGCCCTTTCTAGAAGACGACCTTCCTCAAAACCCTGGTGAGAAAACAGCCAGTCCCCGGGAGGCCTGCTGTCCTCTCAGCAGTCAGCACAGGTGAACAGGGACTGCAGCAGGTGTCTGTGTGACTTTGCCATTGACAAGCACATCCAGCTGTGCCTTGAGATCTGCTCAGAAAGTTATCCGCTGATACCAGTCCTGTGGACACCTCCAGGAGCTGCCAGGGGATACTCAGCCCCAGCCACGTCCAAGTGCATCCAGAAGTCTGCCCAGGCCAGTGCGTTGGAGTTGCGAGTGGTCCTGCTTCCTGACAAGGGCCAGCTGGGCTCCCCCAACCTCCTGGTCTCCAGACTCCCTGGGTTCTGCCTCCTGTGGCACTCCTGAGCTTCAGAGAGGGCTGGTTCTGTGACTGGAGCTGTCAGCTGCAGAGATACTGCAGAGACACCTTTTAAAATTCATGGCCTTACCCTTCAGAGTTCAGAAACAGATCAGACTCCAAGATGAAAGCGTGGTTTACCCTTTTCCCTGGTCCTGCCAGCCCCTTCCTATCTCCCATTCCACCCTCCTTTCCATGTCTCCTTCCCGCAGCTTTCCTTCCCCATTGTCCTCCAGGATATTTTGCATTTATCCTAGTTTTTAATCCACCTGCTTTCATCAACCAAAGCCAAAAGAACACTCCCCTGTTTCCAAAAAGAACGTTCGCTCAGCTTGCAATGCAGGCCTGACTCTCAAAGGTATCTCCCTTTGTCAGGTAGGAAAGGGCCACCAAAGGTGCGGCTGGGCAAAGGAGATAGAGCAGAGTTTTGAACTGAAAAGGAGGTGGGCGGCAAGGGGTGAGAAGTTCTCATTTTTTTCCAAGAAAGGCATTTGCTGAAGGGCCATCCACCTGAGTCTGGGGGGTGGGGGCGATCCAGGAGCGGGGCAGACGGGCTGGCAGCAGCAGCACACCCTGCCAAGGAAGATGAAAGATCAATGTGTTTGCTTCTTGCCATGAGTATAAACAACAACAGAGATCCTCTCAGGAGAATTCCATCCCCAGACGTTTCCTTGCAGCATTTCCCCTGTTGGGCCTTTACTGAGAGGCAGCACCTAGTGTCCTCACTGATGTGGGCACCAGGAAAGCTCAGTGTCCTCCCAGACACAGGCTGCCACACTCAAGGCACAGAGACTCTTGGCAGCCACAAGAAGTAAATGGAAGAGAAGCAAAGCCTGCTGACTTCAGGGGCATTGACCCAGTGGCCAGGATGACATGTCCAAGCCACAGAGGGAGAGTCTGCGCCCTGGGAATGAATGATTCCTTTTGGAAGGAATGATGGATAACGCTTATCAAGAATTTATCTGTACCTGGCACAGTTCTAAATTCTTCACCTATATCAGCTCACTTAACCCACATAGCAACCTTATGTAGTACATCTCATTAACCCCATGGTTAATCTGATGCACAAACTTGGCTAGGCCATGGGACCCAGATATTTGGTCAAACACCAGTGTAGGTATTGCTGTGCAGGTAATTTTTAGATGAGATTAACATTTACATCAGTAGTCTTTGAGCAAGGCAGGTTACCCTAAATAATGTGGGTGGGCCTCATCCAGTCAGTGGAAGGCCTTAAGAGAAATGACTGAGGTCCCCTGGGGAAGAGAGAACCTGCTTCAGAATACCTTCTCACTGGAACGCCATCAACTCCTCCCTGGGTCTCCAGCCTGCCCTGAACGTTTTGGACTTGCTAGTCTCCACAATCCAATTTCTTAAAATAAATCTTCTTCTCCTCCTTCTCCTTCTCTAGTTCTTCTTTTTCTTTTCTCTTCTCTTTTCTTCTTCTTCTTCCTCTTCTTCTCCTTCTTCTTTCTTTTCTTCTTCTTCTTTTTTCTCTCTCTCTCTCATTCTCTCTCTCCACCCCACCCCCACCCACACCCTGTTGGTTCTGTTTCTCTGGAGAATCCTAATACACCTTACCTTACAGATGAGGAAACTGAGGTACAAAGCAGTCAGCTGCTTTGCCCAAGGTCTTGAAGCCAGTGAGTGTCCCAGGCAGGACTAGAATGCATGCTGCCTGGCCCCAGACCTGACTCAGGTAACCAGACAGGCTGCTGCTTCTCTCAGCCACAGGAAGTCACAGCTACCTCTCCATTCACAAACCAAAGAAGGTAGGAGGTGGAAGGAAAATGCATGAAAAGTAAAATTCAGCTGGGTCAATGGACAAGGACAGGATATAGACTATAAAACCAATGATATTTATTTTCATTCTAGGCTTTATTTTGATATCTGTGAACTTCAGTGTGATTTACATCTCTCTGAGCCTCCATTTTCCTGATATGCAAAATACCATAAAAACTTTGCAAGGCTACTGAGGGATTAAATGGGATAATTTTATGTGCAAATAATATTTCCCAGGATATGAGTGAAATCACGTGGCTTGTGTGATTAAGACAACTGTTCCAAATTCTAGTGGCCTAAGTCCCCACTTGCTTGACTTACAAGAGATCCAGGTATTTACAGAAATAAATAACTCTCTCCAATAAGTTTTGGGTCCTCAAAGCTGCCAACCTGTGCCCCTGCTGCCCGTGTTCTCATCCCAGGGGTGGGGTCCCAATCATCTGAGTCCTCAGGGCCAGACAGTATAGCAGTCCCTTTCACGGAGCTCTCATTCACCTTGAGTTCCAATTGCTGATCAAAGCAATGCCCAGGGCAAAGCTGCACCCCCAGCAGGTGCAGTCTGAGCTACAAAGTGGGGTCCACTGCCCAGATCCTCCCCCTCTGGACCAGCTAAGCATATCAGACCCCTCTTGCTCATAGTGATGACTCACCAGGACCTCCCCTCCCTGTTCCCCATCCCTACCCACCCATCCATCAGATCTGTCACTGTACCCAAAGCCTAATGGTGAACATGACTCGTGTGTTTCTATCTCAGAGGGCTTCTCCAGCCCCCATGGAAATAAACATGTACAAAAGGACGTGAAGAAGAAAGAAGCTTCACCAGTAACATCTCTGTACAGATCCTACCAGGCTGAAAGAACAAAAAGCCTAGCTGTAGGGTGGTTGTTTTGCTTTTTGGTTTTGTTTTCACTGTGGTTTGTGTCACATGTTAAAGATGTCCCATGTGTCAGGAACCATCGCAAAGCACTTGACCTGCTTTATCTCATTCAGTCGTCCCAACGCCTCTGTTGTTGTGTCATTAGTGTTCCCATTTTATGGATGAAGAAAGTTGAGGCTTAAAGAAGAGAAGTAACATTTCACTGCCTCACAAATAGTGACAGAGCCAACATACAAACTTAGGCTTGTCTGGCCCCAGAGCCCTCATCCTTAACCACCACACTGCACCTTTGTAAAGGGCACAACTATTTGTGTCTAACAAATACTAGTTATCTTTTCTAGGAGCCAAGAGACATTTATTCTATCCCAACTCTGTCTCTTAGAAGTCAAATGGCTCAGCTTCCACATTTGTAAAAAAGAGAGAACTAAAGTAGAAAATTCTAATTGTTTCCTGAAGCTCTAAAAATCTACAATCCTAAGAATTAGTGGCCAGAGACCCTAAGCTGCTTAATACATTTATACCACATCCTCCTCAGCTGGTACTCGGCATTGAGGAAAATTCTTAGAAACAGAAATAAACAAAAATATTAAGCATAAACCGTCATCAGATTTACATGTTATGCTGCAAAATTTATTGTTCTGTTCCTTTTCCTTTAAATGGGAACATTTAGGTCCAGGATATATGGTCATAATATCTCTGAGATGGGAGCTATGAGTGACTGGGCAAACACATTTCCACTTCTAAGAATCTTCTCTGAAATTAGATGCTTGATAATGTGAATATTAAAAGTCCCCCTTCACCCAATAACAATGTGGAAAAACATCTGTCCTTTTTGTTTTAAAATAAACATTGAGAATCTCTCTTTTAGAAATGGTAGAAATAATCATGAAACTAAGTATAACCACAAGAAAAAGTATTTGAGAAGAACTGAAAGACTAAGGGAGAAACTTAATATAATGTCCATCTCCTTGTACTTATCCTCTTCCTTTCAGCTTAATGCCACGTCCTTCCTGAACACAGAATTGGAACCCATGACGGATGAGGTCTTGGCCTCATGTACGGGTAAAGCCTCATGTAAAAATGGAGAGGAAATGCTGATGATGCCTGTCATTCCACTCAGATCAATTCACTTCAACATGCTCACTGCTCCATTTCATTTCCTACACCTTGGCCTTGCACACTCTTGCCACGCAAGGGCCGACTCCCAACAGGGAGTTGATTGTTTTGTTTAGGAATTCCAGAGCACCAATCAGACGGCACACACACTCCAGCACACACACTCCACAAATATCTCTCTCCTCTCTCTTATTTTTCATTTTTAACCATTTAAATTCATGTTTATTTTTATGTATTGCTAATGTATGACATAGTGTTCCAGAGGGACTGTCAACTTCCTAAAAAGAATATACCTTCATTAACTCTCTCTACAAAGATTTAGCATGTGCCTACTATGCCAGCAGGTGTCTGTACAGAAACAAAAAGGTACAATTACCACCCTAAGGAACCACCTGTAGGATTCAATGCGGAGGCCACCTCCTCCGGGATGCCCTCCCTAGCACCCAGGTCAGGGTCCTGTGGCGTTGGGTATTAGGAGTCCATGATTCACCTTCCCTGCAGTGTGATTGTTGGTTTACTTAGGAGGCCCTCATTGCTTCCTTCCCATCCAGTGGGAGACATTCAAATAGGATGCAACTCACAACTTCCTTAGCCAGAGTTGCAGTAACAATGATAATGGTAATGATGTTAATAATCCTATACATGAAAAACATGTAACTCCTTTTTAAAGAAGGATTTCTTGCTTATCACCTTCGGTCCTGAATCCCTGGATATACCTGGGTGCAGGCTTCTTGGGCTCAACACATGTCTGGGAGGATGCCAAGATGGCAGAATGATGTCAGTTTCTCACGGGGTACCGTTCCCTCAGATCTGTACCATCCTGCCTAATATAAGTCAGTTGCATTGAAATGAAAAATGAATAGGAGGTAGATCTTGCTGCTAAAACATATGTGTCAGAAAATCATTATGAGTGTTAAATTACTGTAATAAAATGAACCAGAACTAATCTTGCAAATTAAGATCCAATAAATTTTTTTTCATGGCCACACCTTTTCTTAAAAAAAAAAAAGCAAAAGAAGATTTAGCTTAATAGTATTAAAACTGACTGTAAGGATTTTGAGCGTGAGATGGAAATAGGTACCGATCAAGAAATTTCCATATGACAAATAGATTTGCATTTTTGGAGGGTGGGGTTGGAGGTTGTCTGGAAGATGTTGAGAATACTGCCCCGTGCCAAACGGTAAAATGATCAGTTTTTAAGCTGACATACCTATGTATTTTACATGTAAAATTTATGTATACATATTCCCCTTCCTCTCTTCTGCTCCCCACAAATCTCCCAGCTCCCCACTCCTTAGATAAGGTTCTGCTGACACAAGAAACTAGTAAATTTCTAAATTTCTGACAACCTCTTATTTTTAGAAGAGATGCTGCTGTCATTCAAATTAAATCTGAAGCTATAAACAAACCTTTAGAGCTTTGCCTGTTCACTGGAATAACAGGATATCTCCCTCCACCCTCCAGCAGGAGAGAGACTGTAATTAGCTCATTGTCCGCGAATAGGCACAAAAGAGGCGGTGCTCCCCACACTGGCTCCCTTTCAACAGCAGATCTTGGGGCAGATGTTAATTCATTAAGTGAGTAACTTCCACCATCTCCCAGGAACACCAGGGAGCCTGACTCCCCGTTCCAAAAGGGACATTGAGGAAGAACATGAAATACCCTGGCCAAGGACTCACAGAGAGGGTCCTCGGAGAAGGAAAAAAAACACCACCAGGATTCACCTCCCTGCTGCAGCCTGCTTCCTGGCGCTGGTTTTGGCAGCCCATCCCGGGGCTGCTCTGTGACACCCGGGGAATCAAACTATTTATAGCCACGCAATCATTATAAACAAAGCTGTTTATAACATCGAACCTTGGCCCCGCATGAGTTAAACTCTAGACTGGCAGCTATAAATAACTCTGTTATGCGCTCAAGTGTGACTATTGACTGATACTTCCTCAAATTGTGACAAATAATGACAAGTTTGTTTGACAAACATCCCACTGACATTCATCTGATTTTGAATAAGTGGTGCTGCTTTCTTAATTTGGTCCCTGAGGCCCAGGACTTCAGGAACTTTCTTTATTCTTTCTCTCTCTCACCTCCTGCATGAGGAAACTGTCCTGTGTGTAGTTGTTTTTTCCCCTAATCAACTGGAAGGGATTTGAGGCCATCTAAGGGGAAGCTTATTAAATCCACTGTTTCTCTCTTGGGATAATTCTGCTGTAGGGGCTTTGCAAGGGTCTCGGGAGTTTTGTTAATGACAGGAGAGAAGGAGGGAGGGGTAGAAAAATGTGGGCCAGGCTGTGGTGGTAGGTAACACAAGGTCGAAAGGGGAAAGCAGAATTTAACATCAAACTGACTGGAATGTCAGTGTTTAAAGGGGACCAGAAACCTAGAAATTTAAGAAGTAGTTTACACTGAATCGATGAAAGACAAGATTCTGGACGGAGGGATTTACCCCCCCAGGGCTTCTGGTCTGAGAGATCTTGTAGATCCAAGATTGGGGTCCCCAAGGCTTGAGTTCTCTTTCCAGGTCAGCTGATACTAACATACGCCATGAGTGACATGAGATTCTAGAGCTCTTGGGGACCTATGAAATGTTCTGTTACTCGGTCATTTCACAAGTCAAAGAGCTGAGGCCACAGGGGCTCCCAGGACTCCTTAAAGAAGAGCTAGACTAGAACTCAGCTCTCTGGACTCCTGGCTAGAAGCTTTATCTTTCATCAGGAAATTAATTAACATGTGAAAAGCATGTGGAATTGTCCCTGGCCTGTGTTGACTCTTTTAAAGGAGCACACCATTCACACCATCCAGGTTGCACATCTTTTCTGTCTCTATTAACTCTATTTGCACAGTCTCACACAGCGCCCACCATCTCCAGTCCCTCCTATGCAGAGCTTTCACAGCAATCTTGCGAATATGCAAAACTGCTGCTCACTGGTCAGCCCACTCCCAGACCATGCTGGGAGCGCAGTAAGAAGACCTGACTCAGGATCCTGCAAAGGCAGAGGTGGCACCTGAGAGCGAGTCTCCTTAAGTTTTGTGCCCTAGGCCCCTCACGTGACTCACCCTAGTCCCAGCCACACTTACCCAAATAAACATCTCCCAACTGGTTTGCATGTCTGCAAAAATTACTGCAGACATCTCACCCTTGCTGACAAAGTCCTCAATCCCTGGTCCCTCCCACTTCTCCTGCCCAAATCTATGCTTTACCCCAAAGTGTACTCCTCACTCCTTCCCAGAACACACAGCCTCAGATGTTTCCCACTCCCTTTGATAAGAATGCCCCCTTTACATGACAAAACCCTGACCATCTTTCCTGACTCATTGCAGATGCCCAAGGAAGCCCTTGTTGACTGATCCGGCAGCTGTGATGTGCTTTCCTTGGAAGCCCCATCACCCTTATTTATACGTCTCTTTCAGCGCTGGCCTGTCTTAATCCTGCCTTACAGTTATTTGTGAATGTGCTTATGTTTAATCCTCTTTTCTAGTGGTAAGGGGGAGATCTTTCTTAATCATTTTGGCATCTTCTAGCACAGTGTATACCTAGAAAAGGGTGAATGAAGTCTTTTAAATCTACTTCCCAAAAGTGCAAGCAAAAACACAGAAAGAAACAAACCCGAAAATCTTCAAAAGTAATAAAGGACAGTATCAACTCAGAAAGATCTGGCCAATGTGTAAATAAGTAGCAAAACCTAAAATGGCCCAGCCTGATAAGTGCATGAGTCCTTAGAACCAGCAACTGACACAGAAACTGGCAAGCTAGTAAGAGAACTGGAAAGAAAGAGGCCAAATAACTGGGCAATTAAACAAGCTGGAGGATCGCAGGGACAAGTGTCTAACCCACTGCCAGTCAGCCGGCCAACAAACGTTTATTTAGAGCCTGCAAGCACATGGCACAGAGCTGCTTGTGAAAGAAGAGATGTTTTCCTGGCCTTCGGGAATTGACAATCAGCTCCACTTTCTACAATTTCCCTGCCATTTCAGCTTTTACTAAGACCTGTGGAACTCCAAGTCTCTTGTTGGTTCCCAAATTCTTAACAATGAGCGAATTTGCCAGGCTTTGCTCAGCCTCCCCAGAGAGTCCATATCCCTTTGTGTGTGTGTGTGTGTGTGTGTGTGTGCGCGCGCGCACGCGTATGTGTGTGTGCGCATGCGTATGTGTGTGTGTGTATCAGCCCTGGCTTATCAGCCCCCTGTGACCTGTCAGGGCTCTTGGCCCTTCGAGGTCCTTGCGACACTCCATGGACTCATGACAGAACTCACTACATCAGAACTAACCCATCCCAGAGAAGAAGCAGATGAGAAAACAGCAGCTGACAAGCAAACCACCAAAGAGGAAAAACCAAATTAAACACGCCTTAAGAAGCCAAGTCCTCTTTCTTCCTCAAAAATGACATGGGAAGGAAGGCGCGGGGCAGGAGAGGGGCTCTGGGTCCCTTTGCACTGTTCCATATTAACACAGTCACACTTTGCGATGCACTTGTCACTTCCAATCAACACCAGGGCTTTCCGGGGCCTGGACACTCATTGAAGGGATTGTTACTGTTGGTGAATGGGGAATTAATTAACGCAAAGCCAACCAGTTCATAAATGCCTGCTTTGTGAGCAGTTCCTGCATCCTGGGGACCGCGACTCCTGTGGTCAGCGCAGCCCCAGGACTCCGTGTATGCAAATGACATTTATGATCGCCATCGGCCCCTTCTTCAAACCACCCAGGGGGAGGCGAGGCCTCACCTGGAGCCTGGGCTTTTCCCACTGTGGGCACAGCCAAGGGTCCTCCGGTTTCTCTGGTGCTGAGCAGGCGGTGCAGAAAAACTCTCCAGTCTTCTGAATCTCTCGCCCACAACCTGACTTACTTCGTGAAGAAAGGCTTCATTTGCAAGTCATAGTGATGGGAACAGGCAGGAAAACAGAGAAGCTTTTCTCAACCCACTCCATTCCAAATTTGGTTACTTGACCTCTGGGCAGGTACAAGAACGTGCACACACACACACGCACACAATCGTGCACACACACACTCAAACAATGCCACGTATATGCACAGAATTTCTCTGATCTGTGTTACCTACACAGTCGTCAATTAATTTAAAAATCAATTCTGATTTGAATGTGGCAAATGGACTCTTCAGGTAACCTAGTTACTAAGAATATAAGATGGAAAAAGTGGTAACCGAACATGCCACGCCCCCTCCATCATATAGACACACACATCTCATTGAGAGTATAAAATGTAGTTTCACTCCCCCTCCAAAAAAAAAATTGGTCCCAAGTTCTGCTAACATAACATGCCCAGGCCCTGCCTCTGTTTTTGCTGCAGTGGCTTTGCTACCTCCTCGCTTTAAACTGCCATGATGCAGGCCTGAAAACTCCCTTTTGCCTTTAAAACATAATGCACTATGATATTAAAGATGGTGGAATTGAGGATGGGTTTTTCTCCTTTATGCTTTGCTGTGGTATCTAAATGTTCTACGATTAAGGTGTGTTTTATAGTCACCAAAAAAATGCATGATGTAAAAGGAGAAAAGAATGTTAGTTTCATAAAATCCCTCAAGAGCGACTTTGGCAGCTTTATCTGATTTTTGAGGAAGTAGTGCTCTGGTCTTGAAAATTAGCCTGGGTCATAAAGAAAGGAGACTGTGACATTTTCTGAAATTGGATCCCATACCGCTGGTTTCTGTCTGACCTTAGGAAAAAAGCAGGAAGTAAAAAAGAAGTTTATCCTTGGAAAATTCATTCTCTCCTTGCCATGTCCTTAACCCTCTTCCTATAACCTTGCCACCACCCTTGGAGTTCCCATCACTTTTCCTGTTTTGCTTTTTTTCCTTATCATTACTTAAAACATACCCTGAGGATAGGCTGTAGGTATCAATCATCTACACCTTAGTATAAATTAAATTAATCAACATCACTAATCCCAATGTTATAAAGTTCCTATTTGTATTTTAATTCAAAATCCGATTCATTAGCTGGTACATTTTATCATACAAATGAATAAAGGAGCTGATGTCTGTCATCTCTAGATCAGACATCTAGGCTACTGGCTTCTCTGTTTTGGGAAAGGTAGTCCCTGGAACAAATCACACAGTGTTGTGATAAATTTTTCCACATTAGCTATAGAATATCACCATTTAGTACTTCTATCCCTTTAGAAAGAACTCACTTTCCAGAGACACAGTTAAATGTAAGAATGGTTGCAGAGATTGTGCAGTCTACAAAAATATTCATAAGCCCCACAGCTTTTGAAAAACAGTATTCTTTATTTCTACTTGGGAAACTGTATTTGCTACACATAGACATTGAGTATATATGTTGAGTGCCTGATAAATCAAAATGTATAAATGATTTTGAGTGCTAGATTTTGCAAACAGAGGAGGAAACTATATCCCAGAGAAGTTAAATAACCTGCTGCAGGTCATTCACCGGTCAGTAAACTAGGGCTCGAACCAGAAAGAATGGTTTCTGATTCCTAGACTGGGCTCTTTTTGTTTCAATGTCTTATTCCCAAGCCACCTAATTCAAGTTCTGGAAAGATCTGATTACCTCAAGCCTTGGAATGATCCTCCAATGCTTCCTTTTTGGGAATTCTTGGCAAGTAGGCTGAGAAATGAGGCTGACTCAGCGAACACCATGTTTCTGACCCTCCTGAGCCTTCTCTGTTTATTAGACCATGCTCTGCAGATAAAAGGGCAACAAAAGACAGGAAAACTTAGGAAGAGACAATCACTTGTCGTCGTTGCCTTTTCCATCCTTCTGATCCATATCACACTCAGTGTGGTCAATCCCTGGCCACCCACATGCTGTCCAGGACCTAGAGAGAGGCAGGACTTCCAAGGAGCTTCCTCACGAAGCACCCCTTAGGCAGAGTCTTGCAGCTGGGAGTCCACCACCGCCCCCAACCAGAGGAATGAAGCAGTGGTGATCTTCTCTTATCCAGAGGTGGAGTGCAACAGTTAGTTGACTCTGTACCCATGGTTAGTCCTGGGGTCACCTTCTAGGTATCCAGGCCCACCTAGACAGCATCTAGGCCCCCCAGTCCTTGTGTACCCTGTATATTTTCCAGCACAAACCTTCCTGCTGTCACCTGAATCCAAAAGAAGATCTTGACCATGACTAGTCAATGTGCACTCCATAAAGAATCTCAGTACCTGTCATTTATAGATTTGTTCATTCAGCTAAAATATGGCAAGTGGTTCCCATACACAAGGCACTGGGCCAGGTTCCCACTGCATAAAGAAGCCAATCACACAGCTCCTGCCCTCAACAAGCTGATGGGAAATCAGAAAGACAGGGACAAATGACAGAAAGCCAAGTTAATTTATACCCAGATAGACAAACTCCTCTTTATTCTTTATGACTCAGATCAATTATCATCTCCTTCAAAAGGTTTCCTGGCCATCTACAGGCAGTTACATGGTGATTCTTCTGTGCCCTGATGATATTTGGTTTGTTCCTCAACGATAGCATTTCTTGTGTTGTTAAAATTACTTCTGTGCTCCTGTGTGTCATTCTTTAAATTGTATGAAAAAGGGAGAGGGTGGAGGGAAGAAAGGCAGAAGCTATTATTCAACATCTCCAAACACCCAGAGTATCTGGGACTTTTAAGACAAGTGAATGAATGGATGAATGGGTGAATGAATGAATGAATGAATGAATGTTCAAGCTCTTTTGTCCTCTACATAGATTTCCTTGATCCAAATATGTATCCACCAGTCCAAACAGGAGGTAAATATCCTCATGGCTTCAGAACACATGAACTGTGGTTGTTTCCTGCTCATTACCCAAACTCACAGAATTTGGAGCAATGAAAGCCTCATCTCACTTAGCCAAAAGCGCTATTTTCTTGTCTTTGCTTTTGTTTTTCCAGGAGTGTAATGAAAGTGCATGTGCATGTGGGTGTGTATTTGTCCTGCACATAATTCGGCAGTGTCTTCAATAACAGGTGTCCCTCCAATAGGGCTCAGTGGTGACAGAGGGCATGGAGGGGGAAAGCAGGGACATAGGGAGAAGAAGCCTGCCAAAACCAATCATCAAATCAATTCAACCAATTGATTAAATCTGAACGCACACTCAGCCACAGGAGGAGAAATTGGACCAACACCCCAGCGTCAGGGTGCTTACAGCGTCTGTCAAATGGCCTGTTAATGTGATAGTTGAGACTTTTCCACAAAAATTACACTGGCTACAGCCACAGCACGGCACACCTGGCTCCAAATCACCTCCTACCAGGCAGTGTCACACTGCAGGCCAGGGAGACAGGGATTTTCAATGCTACCTGGCCTGGCCTCCTGCCATCATTTTGAGTTTTCTCTGTTTTGTAGCCTATTTCTTTTAAGAGAAGGCCAGTCATCTCCATTATAATGTGCATAGTGCCATAATTTTTGTTTGTTCTTACAAGTGGAATAAAGATGTTTTACCCCAGAAATAAGAACAGTTTAAAAACAGTTTGTTACAACTCTTTCGATGAGGTCAGTCAACAAGGCATGAATAATAAGGTCAGGTGGCACACTTGTCCAAGGAAAGAAGGTGGAAAGCATTGAAGAGCAAAACACAGGATCCTGAATAGATTCAAGACAGCTCTTTATCTTTGGTTTTCTGTATATTCCAAAGCACAGGTGAGAGAAATCCATGCTCAATGAGTCACCAACACTTATTGACCACCAATGTAGCCAAAGACTGTCTAGCTGATTCAGGGCACCAAGAGGGAAGAGTTGATATGGGTGTTACGTACAAGTCACTTCACTTCTCACTTAAAGAGTAAGATCACACCTATAATCCCAGCACTTTGGGAGGCTGAGGTGAGCAGATCACCTGAGGTCAGGAGTTTGAGACTAGCCTGGCCAAAATGGCGAAACCCTGTCTCTACTAAAAATACAAAAATTTGTGCCCGGCGTGGTAGCAGGTGCCTGTAGTCCCAGCTACTCGAGAGGCCAAGGCAGGGAAATCACTTTAACCTGGGAGGTGGAAGCCGCAGTGAGTCGAGATTGCGCTACTGCACTCCAGTCTGGGTGACAGAGCAAGACTCTGTCTCAAAAAAATAAAAATAAAAGGACAGGTAGAGCTAAACAAATTAAACGTCACCATACAGATAACGGGCAGAAATAGACTTGGTGTATTACTTAGCAAAAATCCTTAAGATCCTTTTACAGTGCTCACTTTGGCAGCATATGTACTAAAATTGGAACGAAACAGAGATTAGCATAGGGCCTGCACACGGATGACATGCAAAGTCATGAAGCATTCTATGTTTTTAAAAAAAATCCTTTTAAATCCCTCACCCATTCATTTAACATTCATGTTCCCATTGTGTCATGTTATGATCATGCAGTCCTTTTCCTAAGAACATACTTTGTATGACTATATTATATTATATTTTTGGCAAAAAGGGGAATCAACCCTTATCCATTTATCATTCAACATTCATTCATTCACTTCCCACCTCAAGCCATGCTATAATCATGTAGTCCTTTCTTAGGAATATACTTTTCCTATAGATCATATGATATTTTATTTTATTTTGTTTTGCTTTTGGTGGTGGGGAGGATGGTGTATATCAGAAAACTTTTCATGTTGGTTTGAGTGACTTAGCAAGAAGACACTTCCACAGGCTGAATCCATTTCATTCAATAGCCAGGCAGCGATTGTAGACTCTTAGGGTTATACAGATCTTGGAAGTGATCTCCCCAAGCTCCTTGCAGGAAAGACAAAGAAGTTATGGGCCCGACGTGGTGGCTCACACCTGTAATCCCAGCACTTTGGGAGGCCGAGGTGGGGGGATCATGAGGTCAGGAGACTGAGTCCATCCTGGCTAACACGGTGAAACCCCATCTCTACTAAAAATACAAAAAATTAGCCTGGTGCAGTGGCATGCCCCTGTACTCCCAGCTACTTGGGAGGCTGAGGCAGGGGAATCGCTTGAACCTGGGAGGCAGAGGTTGCAGTGAGCCGAGATCGTGCCACTGCACTCCAGCCTAGGCGACATAGTAAGACTCTGTCTCAAAAAAAAAAAAAAAGAAAAAAAGAAAGTTACCTTACTCCCTGCAAAGTAATCCAGCTGCTACATCATGGAGCTGGAGCAATAGCCCAGGTCTCCTGGCAGTCGATTCAGCATACGTTCCGCTCCTTTACACTGCTGGGAATTCCAGTGTCTTGCATTTATCTTATAACAAAATACAGTCTGCTCTCTCCAACTTGGCCCTGGTGCTGAGGACATCTCTGACATCCCTGCCACTCTCATCTCTGAAGGAGGATGCTTGGCTCCTCACAGTGCTATCAGCTCCCCTGCCCCATCTGTGTGCATGAGGACTGAGTCCCTGTGAGGCAGAGGGGCCTCAGGCTGGAGCAGCACAAGACATGCCAGGAACAGACGGGCCAAACTGGCCTTTGTTTGTTTGTTTGTTTTTGAGACAGAGTCTTCCTCTGTCACCAGGCTGGAGTGCAGTGGCATGATCTTGGCTCACTGTAACCTCCGCCTCCCGGGTTCAAGCCATTCTCCTGGCTCAACCTCCCAAGTAGCTGGGATTACAGGCGCCCACCACCACGCCCAGCTAATTGTATTTTTAGCAGAGACGGGGTTTCACCATGTTGGCCAGGATGGTCTCGATCTCCTGACCTCGTGATCCACCCTCCTCAGCCTCCCAAAGTGCTGGGATTACAGGCATGAGCCACCGCGCCTGGCCCCCAAACTGGCTTATTTTCATTGCTTACTTGGGAGTAAAATCCTTCCATGCCTGGATCCTTTTCTTTTAGCCCCTGATACTGGCAAAATGGTTTCTCAAAGGCCTGGCTTGAGAAATGGCCATCCTCCCGCTACCCAAACCCCATTCTTCTCCAAGGTGCTTCTCTCTCCCCATTGGCAAAGCCTTCAAGTATTTTTCTGGTCAACTCAACTGCATACTGCAGTGCGTACTCCAGATCTAAATCATGCATGCAGTCTGGTGAATTATAAGCTCCTGTTACTCTATTTCTTCAGCCTAGGTTGAAACTTCTTTTAGCTCTTCAAGGCTCCTAGAACTCAAGATCCACCCCTTCTGGCCTCTTTTAACAATTCAGTCCATGTTACCTGTGCTCTGCCAACCAGAGTCCAGGTAGCCTTTTTCTTGGTCTCTTCTTTTCAGTGCCATGAGCCACCCTGTGTGTTAGTTTTAATGGCTGTTCTCAAGGGCAAGTCACCCGCTGTACTAGTTTCCTGTGGCTACTATAATAAACTACCATAAATTTGGGGGCTTAAAAACAATAGAAATGTGCTCCTTCACAGTTCTGGAGGTCCAAAGTCTGAAATCAAGGTGTTGGCAGGACCATGCTCCCTTGGAAGACCCTGGGGAGAGTTCTTCCTGCCTCTTCAAGCTTCTGGTGGCCTCAGGTGTTCCTTGGCTTGTGGCTGCACCATTCCAATCGCTGCTTCCATCTTCACGTGGTCCTCTCCTCTTCTCTCTGAGTGTTCTCCTCTTCTGTCTCTTTAAGGACAGTTGTCATTGGATTCAGAGCCCATCCAGATAATCCAGAGTAAACTCATCTTGAGATCCTTAACTTAGTTATCTCTACAAAGACCCACTTCCCAAATAAGGCCACACTCACAGATTCTGGGGGTAAAGATCTGGACATGTCTTTTGGGGGTAGCCACCATTCAGTTCACTATGCTCTCTTCTAGTAATGCTGTTCACCTCTACGCAGAAGTTGAATTATTGTAGTTTGGATATTGGATGCTGGATATTTGGTTGGCATTGGAGGTACAAGATGAATGAGGCATGCTTCCCACCCTACAGAAGTTCTTCATCAGGTAAATCAGACAGAAGTGCAAATAGGTCATTATACTACAACATAACAGATGCTATTTTTGAACAGGAAAAATCCCATCACTCATGAATTATATGTCCCATTTCCCTGAGAATTCTCATATACCAAGCAGTGTCACCTTCCTTTTTGTTCATATGTCACTGAATCTGCTTAATCAGAAAAATGAATACTGATGGGGAAAGGGGGGTGGGAAGGGGGACAAGGGAGATTTATTCCCTGGAGAAGTCTCTCTAGGCCACATATGTCTGTCTGAATATTAGGAATAAGAGTAGACGTTTGGCAAAAACACTGCACTGGGGGTATAATGCTTCTGAGGTCTGAGCAGAGAGCATCTCAGAGTCAGAAACAGCTCACACATGGACAGAAGTGATGGCTCCCTGAAAAGGCCTCCATGGATTTGAGCACAAATCGACCACTTGGATGGACGCCAAGAAGCAGTCTCACTCCTTCACTCTTGAGTTGTTTAAGCATTTTAATACTTTACTCATGCGGGGCTGTATCTGAGACCTGTGTGAAACCTTGCATGTTTAGTACTCCAGATAGGAGATGGCTTGGTTTAAAGACAGGGAAATAAGGCCAGCGCTTCACTTCAAGACCAGTCATCCTAGGACCCTTTCCCAAATGTTCTATGTAGCAAGGAGGGTGGGGTTGTGTAGGACACTATTCAGGATGCTAAGGATACCGGGTGGAGAGAAATCAAACAATACTTTGTGTAGTGATTCTATTAAGATTCCTATCTCACAACAGAGATTCCTTTCTGAGGCTAAAGTCTTCCATAATCCAGGGGGCAAACTGTGGATAATGTTCAGCCTTGAAAGCTGGTGCCTACAGGCATCAGGGAGCTGGGTAAGAAGACAATGTGCAAATTAGCTGGAATAGTGCGATTCAAAAATATAACTCAATGTTGTTTACTACAGTGAGTCCTACACTCTACTTTTTAAAAACATACATGGTATCTTGTAGTAAAATGAATTTTCTTATGATTATTTTCATAGTTGAGAGTCATTGAATAAGATTTAGATGAATCATCTGAAACGAGCCCTTGTCTTGTGTCCTGCTATTATCTTTCAAAAAAGAATTGCATCCTGGAAGAGAGTTTCAAAATAATTAGCAAGAACCCATCAAAGAAAGTTCAAAGCACAGCTACAAAATTGTCTAGAAAGCCAGGCTTTGGTGACTCTGCCCAGTAAAGAACTTTTTCTGCATGAGACACATGGCAGTTGAAAAATACCATGTTGCCAGTTCTAATCTCTGCTCTTCAAAATGACTTCTGTTAAGTTCTGAGTGTAACATTTTGAGAAATAAGAATAATAATAATCATAATTGTTATACCGTCCCCAGTACTATAAAGGATAATACCTCCATCTACCTGATTTTACTGCTGAAAAATATTATGAAGGGAGTGAGCAGCTGACCTAGCCAACTGCTAGGTTCTCTCTGCCTACACTTTAGCCAAAAGAGGGCAATTTGTGCTGACCCTATCTAGTCCTTGAAGTTCAGGGTGACTCCAGTGAGACACGGGCATTACGTTATACAAGTGAGTCTACCACACACACACACAAAAGGTTCTGATTCATTTATCCTTCCTAATTCAGTCTATTAGAAAAATCAAGAAACTCTATCCTTCAAAAAATAGAGAGAAATGCATGGGTAAATTCTGTCTACAGATCTCATTTAAGAAGCCAGTGCTTTGATGCACTATTAAGCATATACAGTCCCCTTTGTTCTTCCAGGATTGATTTTTTCACAATGTTTTAATAACAAACATTTCATGAGGGCCTACTATGTGCCAGATATTGTGCTAAGGATTAGAGATGGGGAATACAGAATACTGAATAAATTAGAATATAATGTGATAATCGATATTACAGGAGAACATGCAAAGTACTGTCAGAGAAAAATCTAGTAAGATGTTCCTTAAATTTATATGACAGAGAAATAAAATAGAAATAAAGATTAAAATATAAGCACTCTAAGCTGTTGACTGAAGGAGCCAGATCTCTTGGTCCAGACATTCTAAACGTCTGTGAAAAGTTCCTTCCCTTTTGTTCCTGATTAGAGTGAGCTCTTTTTAGTTTCCATAGCTTCTAAAGTCATCTCCTATCGCCCAGCTCTTAAATGGCAAACTGTTTAAATTTAGCAGTCTTTATGTGCAGGAAAAGCCAATATAATCCAAACCTCCTGTTTAAAATTCCTGGAAAGTAAAAGCCAAATCTTTCCCGCCTCGCAGTTTGAACCGATCGCATTCTGTATCCATACCCGTATCAGATGATTGTTCAGAAGAATACCAATTAAAGCCCCTTAGAGGTCGCATGTCCACCCTCTCCACTGATGGACAACTCCTTCAACAATACCCCTGGTGGATGATCTGCCACATCTATTTTCCCACTTGCAATGGAGTGCTCAGGGCTTTATGTGGCAGCCTGCTTCATCGTTGGCCAGCCCTAGTGATTAAAATCTTCTTTATGACATCAAACCAGACTTTCCTTCCTGAGAACTCCCACCCATTGGCACTATAGCTCTTCTCTATAGCAGACTAAAAGAAACCACTGGAAGGAAAATTTAAGGGTGTCTTATTCAGTCAACAACTATCAATTGCAACTAGAAGACATTTCAAAAATGAATTAAACGAAAGATCAAATAGACTATAAACAAGAGGGAGAATAAAATGAAGTGGCTTCCTAACCAAATGAAGTGGCTTCCTAACCAATGCTTCTCAATCTTGTATTCAGGACATAGCAAATACAGGGGGAAAAATATCTGTAAGACACACTGATGAAAATGTGGAGGATGTGTACAGCCAGAAAGGACCAGCCTGGGGCCTGTGACCAGCCTACATGTCCCTGCTGCTCTAAGCTGAGCCAACTGTGTCCTCTCCACCATCCAGGCCTGCCCCAGGACAAGGGTTCCAAATTTCAGTTACACCAGTGCAGCTGCCCTGCCCTGAGCAAGATATGGGCACAGCAAGAACAAACTGCAAGAAGGCCCCACTGGTCAGTCCATTTTCACCTTATGTAGCAGGTTGAATGGCAGCCTCCCAAAGATATGTCCACATCCCCAAACCCTGAATCTAACTTTATTTGGAGAAAGGATCCTTGCAAATATAATTAAGAATGTGGACATGAGATCATCCTCAATTATACAGGTAAACCCTAAATCCAAAGACAAGTGTCCTTATCAAAGACCCAAAGAGGAGAGACTGATGGAGAGCAGAAGGCCATGTGAGGACAGAAGCACAGATGGGAGTGGGGCAGCCATGAGCCAAGGAACATTGGGAGCCTCCAGAAGCTGGAAGAAGCAAGGAAGGATTCTCCCCTGGAAACCTCTGAGGGAGCGCCAGGTCCTGCTAAAACCTTGATTGCAGATCTCTGTCCTCCAGAACTGTGAGAGAATAAATTTCTGTTGTTTTAAGCCACCTAGTTTGTGTTGATTTGTTACAAAAGCTCTACAAGACAAATATACCTTAACTCATTTTCAAGGACAAATTACATCCTTATGATCCAGAGAGCCAAATCATACCATTATCAAACTTTCTCACAGGTTTCTTTTATTTTCTCATGAGTCATACCTCTGATTAATCAATTGGTCAACAACCATGCTTAAAACCTACCAAACTGGTCTAGCAAGGAAAAGAAAATGGAACCAGAAAAGATCTCTAAACATGTCCTTAAGGTTTTCACTACAATACATTATTAACATACAAGTAATACATCTTTGGGGTTGTCTGTCCTCAACAATTTAATCTCCTTTCTCTGAAAATCATACCTTACCTTCGTAGGATTGAGCCCTAAGACAAGTTTGAATACTTGACCCCCTCCTCGCTCCCCACTAGACTGGTTATAATTGAATGGATCAGGGGTGTACCTTGACCCACGCTGGACCAATTACATTTTCTCTCCTGGAAATTGGAATGAAGGTAGTTAGGCTAATGGGGCTGGTTGGGTGCTAGAGGACAAGTGAACTCAGCAGCTTAAAGGAGGCCATCTCCTGCATTTTTACAGATGCAGAAAATCACTCTGGAGAGAAAAGAATAGGACAAATGCCAGAGAAAAACAAAGATCAGAGACAAAAAGAAGGTCCTCTCTGGGTCCCTCATTACTCCCCAAGCCCTCATTATAGTCTCTCAAAAAGCCCTACAGCACTAAGATTCTGTGCCACACACCAACGTCCTTCCTACCCCTTCTGTTTGAGTGACAGGTATATCTATTTATCTGCCTTCATATGTCTAAAGATAGCTATATATCTATACTTATATGTAATACATATGACATTTCTTAACCAGGCACAAAATAATTTTGAATCTAAACACTTAAGGAACTCTTAAGCCTTGCATCCTTGTTTCAAAGAAACTCTTAATTTTATTCCACCCATTACCCACTAAATTAGAAATTAATAGGTGTTTATTGCATGCATACTAAGGATGATTCTGAAGAATTTTTTGAAAGTCCTTTCTTCCCCTTGAAGTCTTTATATTCTAATTAAGATAAAATATACACTGTGACCTAGTGCTCCATATCTCACCTTGTCATAATTACTAGTAGTTTTCAACCTTTGAACACTGAAAATTTCTGTATACTCCATCCATTCACACATTGTACATTGACACCTCTCAACCAGTTCTTGTATGCCAAATCCAGATCTGTATGAATCAGCTGGAAAATGAACATTCAGAGCTATTGCATGACGGTGCTGTCAGCCAACAGTTGAGTTTGGGTGATGTTGCCATTTTTGTCTGAACAGCAATGTTTCTGCAATTATTTGAAAATTTTTATTGCGTTTTCCCCCTATGGTTTTATAAAAATAAGTGGAGAAATGGAAAAGCTCTGAGATTTAATTCTTATGAACTTAACACCATCAAGATAAAGCTGAAAGTTGAGCAATCTAATGTGGATTTAAACCTGCGAAGGAAAATAACAAAACTAAGAAACTTTTATGAGATGCTATAACTATTCCTTGATAGACTAGATCTAAAAAGCTGAGGTATGATTAGGGATTTGATCTTTTTTACAGCCTTTTAGGAAGGGAATTCCTTCCTCTTCTATTGTTCTGCTTTCACACATTCCTACGAGCTGGAAGTTTTCAGGAAGTCTTTGCCTATTAAGGTAGTGACCTGCCATGGTCAGTACAGGTGTGGGTAGGATCTTGACACAGGCTTCCACTCCTATGAGTTTCTGAAGCTTCAGGATAAGGTCAGGAAGGCACTTTCCTTGGGCTAACTCTCCTACCCCCAAATTTTATAATTCATTCATCATGCCTTCCTGCTGTAGTTCTACAATTAGTGCTTTGGTCTAGTCCAGTGGTTCTTTTTCAGGAACACTTTTGCCCCAAGGAGACATTTGGCAATGTCTGGAGGCATTTTTGATGGTCACAAATAACGGGGATTATTCCTGGGGGTTAGCAGGCATCAGCTAGGGATGCAGCCCCCTACCACAGTGAATTATCTGGTCCAAAATGTCACTAGTGCTGCCACAGTTGAAAAAACAAACAAACAAAAGAAACCACTAGCTCCTAAACTCTGCTTTTAATTTCTATTTTAAAATTCCTTGAATCCAACTGACTCACATCTCTCTGGATCATGGGTTGTATTAGTCTATTGCATCGCTATAAAGACACACCTGAGGCTGGGCATTTTATAAATAAAAGAGGTTTCATTGGCTCATGTTCTGCAGGCTGTACAGGAAGCATGCTGCAGGCATGTGCTCCTGGTGAGGGCCTCAGGAAGCTTCCAGTCATGGCGGAAGGTGAAGAGAGAGCTGGTGCATCACATGGCAAGAGCAGGAGTAAGAGAGACCAAAGGGCAGGGGGTGCCACATTCTTTTAAACAACCAGATCCTACCCACACCCTACTCTTGAACTCAGAGTGAGAGCTCACCCATTTTTGGGAGGACAGCACCAAGACATTCATGAGGAATCTGCCCCCAATGACCCAAACACCTCCCACCAGACCCCACCTCCAACATCAGGAGTCACATTTCAACATGAGATTTGGAGGGGACAAACATCCAAACCCTATCATAGATTTTCCTAATTGGGGTGGCGTAAGTGACTATGCTCATAGAGATGGAGATGAAATCAGAAAGAAACTGAGTAACAGCCGTTATTTGCTGAGTATTTACTCCAAGCCAGCCAAGCACCTTACCATAGGTAATCCTCCTAACAGCCCTAAGAGGTAGGTCTACTGTCATCCTCATATTACAGATGGGAGAGCCAAGGCTAAGAAGGTTAAACAACATGTACAAAGTCCCAGAGGTCTTTAGGGACTCAGCCAGGATTGGAAATCAGGCAGTCTGACTCAAGAGCCGGAAGAACAGACTGGGTAGATGAATGAAAAGCCAGAAAAACAGGTAAGGTTCCAACACAAAACGTAAAAGAAAGGAGAAAAGGAGAACTAGGTAGAGATACACATGGAGCAGGTCCCGTGAGTCAGGAATACAGTTCACACTGGATTCCTCAGGGTTCTTTATGCCAACGCAGTTGAGAAATAGTGGTTCTGAGCGCCAAGACTCGAACCTCAAACCTTGGTTCCCGCTGCAGCCCTGCTGTTTAACGCTGTCCCGCTGTGGCTTTATCATTGCATGTAGAGAAGAGACTTTTTCCCCCGCTCAGACTCATTAAATTCTGTTAACCAGAACTTGTTTCATGCAAAAGCTGCAGAACTGTGAAGAAGAGCCGAAAGCATGTGGTATGTTTAAATATGCTAGAGCAATATGCTGACCAGTGAGGTTTGTTTACTAAAATTCTTATGTGGGGTGAAGCTCAAATGAGCTTATGTCAGCTAGTTCATGGAGAGGCCCTGTTTTCAAGATTAGGCTGCTGTTTGTCTTCTTTACGGAGCTGACAGAGGACATTCTGGAGAATATAATACATTATGCCAAAAACATCTGTATTATAGAAAATCAACAATGAAGAGCAACAGCTCCAAATGGAGCTAGTACTTTGAAAGGCATTTATCTGTCAAGAGATTAAACTGCTATTTTCATCTATGGAGGAAACTAGAGGAAGTGTAAACCAGTTTAAGAACAGCAGAAACTAGCCTACTTTTTTCTGCCAAGTTATTTTTGCACATTCAGGAAGACACAGGATGGGTTTTTGTTTTGTTTTTAATCAATTTGAAGAAAATACTTAGAGAGCTATCTTATCTCAAATCAGAGTACTCAGAGCTGAATGTTTTTCTTATCCTTTTCCCCATAGAATATATGCCTCTGGTATATGACACCCAATGGATGAAAGGGGTTTGCTTCTCATAAGGAAGTGGCCTCTTACTGTCCTATTTTAAAACCCCAGAGTGTCACAGGCTTACTCAGATGAGACAGGTCGCTTGCAAATGAACGATATTTGTCACCAATTCCTGCATCAGGGTAATGAGAATAATAACAATAAGAAGTGCCTAACATATATTAAGCATTTTCTATCACTAGGTGTTTTATTATACATTCATTATTTCATTTAATCCTCATATCTCTATGAGTTGGGCACCAAAATTATCTACTTTTAAAAAAATGTTATTAAAGTATACCATACATACAGAAAGTTACACATATTTTAAGTATGAAACTCAATGAATTTCACACACTGAAATGGCCCGAGTAACCATCACCCAGAACAAGACACAGAATACCTACCTCCAGGCCTCTCACGCCTCCATCCAGCTGCACCCCTCAGGGGCAAGCACTATCCCAACATCTAATCACATAAAGTCGCTTCCCCAAACTTTCAACTTTAAATAAATGCCATTTTACAACTTCCCCTTTCATATCCGGCTTCCTTCACTCAACATTATGCTTGTAGATTCAGCCATATTCTTGCGAGTAGTTGTATTGTGCTGTTGTATTGTGGATTGTGTGTAGTTATAGATTATTAATCCTTATAGTTGTAGAATATTCCATTATAGAAACACACCACAATTTATTTTTTCTATTTTACTGATGATGGGTTTACGACCATTTGAAGGTTAAGGTTAAAGTTTAAGGTTAAGGTTTAAGCTTAAGAATACTGAGACCCAAGATGTTAAAAATAACTTACAAACCTAGTAAATGGTGGATCCAGGATTACAACTGAAGTTGGCTTAACTCCAGAGCTCATGCTGTGAAGCACCATGCTGCACTGCCTTTCAGAAAAGTGAAGCTTGCAGGGACCTCTCCTTGATGGGTCAAAAGGTCTTTTGTACAAATAATTTGGGGGGCCCGTGGGAAGAAGATATTTGAGTCATGTGCCACAAGTCCAAATCCACCACCTCTACAGAGCTCTTTGCCTTTGGGCATGTCTCTTTGCTTCTGATTCCCATCACTTTTTCTGTTTTCTTTTACTTTGATTGACTGTTCCAATAGCCCTATCAGCATTGTGGGACTTAACTGAGTAGCCTGGAAACACCTCATTGCATCTGAGACTTAGAGAAGACGCTGGATGTAAGACACATACTTACAGCAACAGCCACTGACAAGGTGAGCACTCTGATGGATACCTGAGTGAAGAAGAGTATGGAGCATGTCCAAATTCAGTGTGTGTACATTCTAACCGGTGTGTTGGCTCACCTGTTTTCCTCTCTCTCATGTTTTTCCTACAAATAGTTGATTATGCTGACGCCAGATCATTCTCATGATGAGCATCTATATGGCACATCCAGTAAACTGATCCACCATAAGGATAATTGTATTCAAATTAGCATTCATATTTTTACATGCTTTTAGGAGGAAATGGAAAGGAAAGGAAGAAAAATGATACTTTCAAGGAATCACTTAGAGATAGAGAAAATATCAATATTTGAGCTCTTCTAACGGTTTGCTCTCTTCAAATGGATAGAAATCCAATGAAGAGGCTCTGCTCAGCTCAGTGAAGACAGAACACATCTTAGGCAACCTTTTCAGCCCAAGCTTTGGATTTTTCCAACCCTCACAATCAGAAATGACTGTGGTTGGACTGAGGAGAGCAGGCTCAGAGAAACTCAGGCAAACCTCAAGGAACACTTTCAGCCCAGCTCTCACTCACTGCATCTCAGCCCAGCTCTCTGGTATTTTTCTGCAGACGGGCACAGAATCATGTGCCTAGTAGGTTATCTGGCCAGTTGACAACTGATCATGCAGCAAATGCACGATTACTGTAGGCCAATGAACATTGCTTGCTAAGATGAGAAAAATCACTGGATCAGCTGAGGTCTGAGCCAGTGTGTCACTTCTATAAATACTGTTGCGGTTTCCAGGTACAGCACCAGAAGAAACCCATCTTTGCTTTACAGAGTCTCTAGATCCTTGTCTTCTCTTCTGCCTCCTCTGATGGAAGGAAGAGGCTGCCAGCACCAACTACCTTCAATTGCCAGGGCTGCCGTAACAAAGTACAATAAATGCGATGGCTTAAACAACAGAAATGTATTGTCTCACAGTTCTGAAGGCTGGAAGTCCAAGATCGAGGTTTAGGCAGGGTGGTTTCCTTCTGAGGGCTGTGAGGGAAAAATGTATTCCAGGCCTCTCTTTGTGGCTTGCAGGCGGCCATCTTCATATTCGCATTGTGTTCTGTCTATGTGTGTTTCTCTCTGTCCAAACTTGCCTTTTTTTTTCTTTTTTTTTTTTAATAAGGGCACTAGTCATATTGGATTAGGGACCAGCTTCATGACCTCACTTTAACTTAATTACCTTTGTAAAGAGCCTATCTCCAAATAAGGTCACATTCTGAGTTTCTGGAGGTTAGGACTTCAACATATGGATTGAGGAGAAACACAATTCCACCCGTCGCACTGACTCTCACAAAAATGTATTCTCTTCTCCTCAACACACAGAGAGTTTAACCCTCCCCAGACTCTCTAGGGTCCACACTCTATAAGCTCTGGTCTCAACTAAATAACCTTATCAAAAAGGAGAAGGTGTACTTGACATGGCCCCCCTGTTCCCATTGCTTTGTGGTCTTCTAGTATCTATCACCACAGAGAATGATTATGGCTGCCAAGATCCCCTGAGGCCAAACGACTCAGAGGCAGTCCTGTAACTTCTCCTTCACGTGCCTGGTGGCCTCATTCCAAGCCTCTCTCATCACAGATGCAGGTTCATCCCTCCTTCCTTTTGAGGACTGGATTCCAGCTTCCTTCTCCTCTTCTGCTGCCCTGTGAGCAATCTTTTAAGATCTCACTCAATTCATGTCTTCTGTCACAAGTGCTTCTCACTCACATCTTCAGAACAGAACAGCATCGTGTTCCAGTTTGTTTTACATGGTTTGATAAAGGAAGAAGGACAAGCATTTCCTCTTTCCATCTGTAATTTCTCCGTAGCTCGCCTAAGCTGCCACTGACAGCCCAGGTCAATGCCTTGGTTTCCTGGGGCTGCAAACTTCTCTTCCAGGAATCCTACCTTGGATGCTGCTGCCAGGCAAGGAGAACTGGAATGGCTTGCTGGCATGAATCTTAACCCATCCCTCTTTTCTGGAGGGTACAAGAATCCAGGAGATTTCGTCTGCAGCTAAATGAGAGGAGAATCAATACTTGATTTTCACTTTCCTGCATGTAAATCTCACTTAAAACATTCTGTTTTGTCTCTGGTCCTATTTTTCATGGAGTCTTTTTTTTTTTTCACTTTTAATTTCAAAAAGCTACTTCATCCCCCTCAGAATTTCATACGAATTCCTCCTGTTCAATTTAAAAGCAAAATCAAATTGCTGGAAGTCACTCACATAGGTAGAAAGGAAGAGATAACGCTTTTGAGAATGCCTTGTAAAGGTGTTTAAAAATATAACACTTGTCCTCATTTCTTTAAAACTGTGAAACTTGAGGATTTCTTCTGAGAATGTTGAGGCTGTGAATGGATGGGTGGATAGATGTGTTTCCATTAAGGGACTGGGAAACCATCTGCAATACCTGGCTTAGTCCTCCTAGGGGACAAATAACATTCTAGTTATAACTCAGGTGATTAGGGAAGCACATACATTCTTTCAAGATGAAAATTCACTCTTTACAGCACTATTTGCTAACAGATATAATTACTATCTGCAATTAACTGATGAAAAACTATGAGAAAGAAAGAGAATGGATGTGCAAGTGCCTAGCCCCACCCCTGAGACATAACTCTCAATACATGTTTAGATTACGCAAATCTTAATTGGTATTGAAAAGTCAAAGACAAAGGTGGAAACAAAATGCCTACTTCCTAATCCAGTGAAATTCATTTCATTAAGCAGCCTGGTTTTTCACATCAAAATATAAATGTGTCTTGCTCCAATTAGTAGATATCATGCAAAAAAAAAGAGTTCAAAATATTTTGATATATATTTTGTAATTCCTTCATGCAATAAATATTTACTGAGTAGTTGTTATGTGCAGGCAATGGAAGTAAAAAGATGAATGTGCTCAGGATGCTAAGAAACCTGGAGCCTGATAAGAGATAAGGAAAAATTTTTAAAGGCAGTTATGGTATAGGAGCATGCAGGCAAGTCACCTAACCCAGTCTTGGAGGGTAGAAAAGGTTTGAAAGGAAGTGCTATTGAAGCTGAAGCCTGGAGCTAGTCAGACAGGTTGCAATAATCTAGAAGAGGAACGAAAACAGCCAGAGCATAGGCAGGGGAAATAGAGGAAAGTCATCAAATTAGAGAGATTTTAGGAGAGAAAAATCAACAAAATTTTGTAATGGCTATTCCCTTGTGTGTTAGATTATGATACAGAATAGAGGAGCAAATGCAAAGATGATTCCTTTGACAAGATGAAAAACGTTACTCTAATACACCTGCTTTGTAAGTCTCTATTTTCACACATAGCAGGCTTGTTTACAGATGGCTAAATATCTGCTGCACAGCAGCATTGACCCGACTGCATTCTTTTTACACCAATAAATTTCCTCTGCTGCCTCATTCAGATAGCCTAGCTGCTATTTAGAGTGAAATTCTTCCACCTTCAAGCAAGAATCAGAGGTTCTTTCAGGCTTCACACAATAATATGATGAAGAGGCACACTGAAGGTGAACAAACACTAATTTGTTTGCATGTGAATAAGGCATCATTTATGTAGCAACTTCTACAGATTGGGTACTGGAGATTTTTCCAAAAAGAGTAATGCTCCTGCTTTTGAGCTTACAATGTAGTAGGAAAGATAAACAGAGTGTGATAAGTGACATCATAAAGGCACAAACAAATTCCTGTGAGCACAAAGTGGAAAGCATGATGCATGAAGCCCTGAGCTGGAAAATAGCACTGAGGTGGTTTCATGAAAGAGGAAGCAGCAAGGCTGGGCCTTGAAGAACGTAAAGGAGTCACCCAGCTAGAGAGGGCAGGAGGGTGTTCCACGAAGTACAAACATCATGAACAGAAAGTCAAAGAGTGAAAGTGAAGGGAGGATTGGGGAGCAGTGAATAGACAATGTGAGAGTGCTGGGGCACCATGGAGAAGAGTAATGAGAGAGACATCCTGAAGGAAAGACAATATGAAGGACTGTCAATGCCAAAGAAAGGACTTTCAGCCATATGCATGCAATGGGGAGCAATGCAAGACTGTCAAGCCAGAGAGTGAGGTGACCAGATCTGCCTCGCAGTGGCAGCAGCAGTGTACATGGAAGATTAGAGGATAGAGAGAGATACGTGTCAGGAAAATCAGCTAATAGACTCTAAAATAACTAAGACTTAAGAAAGATCTGAATCAAGGCTTTACCAGAAGCAATAAAGAAAAAAGAAGAGACTTTTCTGTAATCGGATCTAGAAAAGTTGATGATCCCCAGGATAACAGCCATGAAAGTGAGAAGAGCAGGATGCAATGGTTTAAGCTTGGAATCTCAGCCACTCCAAAGGCTGAGGCAGGAGAATCACTTGAGCCTAGGAATTTCAGGCTGCAGTGAGCTACCTACGATTTTGCCACTGTACTCCAGCCTGGGTGACAGAATGAGACTCTGTCTCAAAAGAAAGAAAGAAAAGAGAATAAGAGTGTCTAGGGTTTCTAACTTGGACATTTTATCATTAAGGGAGATAAGGCAGGAATAGGAAAAGAACATGCATACTGGGGAAGACCATGTACACTAAAAAGCAGAGCTTGTCATCTGTGCTGACTCCTCTTTTCTTCTTGTCTTCTCTACTTCTCAAGGTGCTGCTACCACAAACATGAGGAAACCTCTCTGTTAGGAGTTCAACCTTCAGAGAGGACAGCTGGCAGTGCAAGATGGTGACAGCCCTGAAATCAGGAGAAGAAAGTCAAGAGAGTAAGGAATGATGGAGAGGGATGAGAGCAGTTTCTAGGATTTGAACAGTAAGAGCCTCTGAATAATTGGCAGGGGAGGCTGGGATGGAGAACAAAGTAGGAGAAGAATCATTTGCTGTGAACTGTGTACTTGGATTCCATTTTTGATGATCTTTGAAAATGGGAATAAAGGATTTGGGTTATTTTTAAATCCTCTGGAGGCTAGACAGTTTCCCTAAATTCAGCATTCCCTTTGAAACTAGACCCCATGAGTCTCTGGTTTGCGCAGGGTTACCCTGGGTCAGAGTTGCCTCTAGAATAAGCAATGGATAAGTCCTTGAGCTGTTGGAAGCGCATAGAGTGCCTGACAGTCTTCTGCACATTAGGCATAGGGGACCCTTTTTGGGGGAAGAGGGTGAAGAATAGGAGCAGTGACGGGAACATGTTGGGTTGTGCCAGTTTAAAGAGAACATGAAAAAGATAAGCAAGCAAAGGAGGCTGCAAAAGAGGAATCATGGGAGAATGAGGAAAATTAAGTGAGCATAGCATCCCTGAGGTCAAAAGAGCAGGGGTTTCAGGGAGAGTGCCAGGGCATCACTTAATATAAAGAAGAGACCACTGCCTTTGCACCCTGGAGGTCAACACTATCCTCTTCCTAACCCATTACTATAGAGTGATGGGGACCAGCGTTTGCGTATTGAGGAGATATTGAGAAGTGTAAATGGAAAACAACCAGAAGATAATAAGGATAAACAACTCTTTCAAAAATATAGTCACATGTCACTTAACAGGAATACATTCTGAGAAATGCACTGTTAGACAATTTTATTGTTGTGCAAACATCAATAGAGTATGCTTACACAAACCTAGATGGTGTAGCCTACTAGGCTAGATGGTGTAGTCTATTGATTCTAGGCTACAAACCTACACAGCATGGTACTGTACTGAATACTGTAGGCAACTTTAACACAATAGTAAGGATTTGTGTACCTAAACATACCTAAACATAGAAAAGGGCTAGGTGCAGTGGCTCACACCTGTAATCCCAGCACTTTGGGAGGCTGAGGCAGGTGGATCACCTGAGGCCAGGAGTTTGAGACCAGCCTGGCCAACATGGCAAAACCCCGTCTCTACTAAAAATACAAAGATTAGCCAGGCATGGTAGCATATGATTGTAATCTCAGCTACTCGGGAGGCTGAGGCATGAGAATTGCTTGAACCCAGGAGCTGGAGGTTGCAGTGAGCAGAGATCACGCCACTGGACTCCAGCCTGGGCAACAGAGCAAGATTCCATCTCAAAAAATAATAATAATAAATTAAAAAAATAAACATAGAAAAGGTACAGTAAAAATATTGTATTATAATTTTATGGTACCACCATCATATACGTAGTCCATCATTAACTGCCAAATCATTACATGGTACATGACTATATTTAATGGCTTAAAAACACAGAGATGTGCAAAATTATTTATGTACAAGGGTTATTTATCATGAAAACATAATGTACATAACAAAACTTGGGAAAACCTAAAACACCAATACAAGGTGTTGGCTAAATTTTAAAAGTGTTTTAGAGAAGTGTATTTAATAGAAGAGAAAAATGTTCACTGTTTAAGTGAATAAAACAAGATACAAAAGGCATATACAGTATGAGTTCAATTTTTTCATCTATACAATACAGGCATAAAAATATTAAAATGATATATATTTGTTTGATAAACTGATAGGTAGATTTTATTTTCTTCTTTGTGTTATTCTGTATTTTTCTAATTTTCTGAGTTCATTTGGAGGCTAAAGAATGTCTGTTTTTTTACTTAGGAAGAGAGTGGTTTTTCTGTTTGTATATTTTGGTATATTTTGGTTTGAGGTTTCGGTGGTTTTTTGTTTTGTTTTTGTCTTGAGTGATAGCACGTATATGAGATCATGTACAACTACCTACTGTTGCTCTCTTCCGCTGGGATGTTTTTGATGTAATGGCTATGAATCTCAGCCTTGGGAGGCCTAGTGCAGCCTAGTGCAATGTCAAAGGGGCTGTCACCT